>NW_028136624.1:0-28598 GCF_965140915.1 Aythya marila | reverse complement strand
CCTAAACCTACCTGATGTTCTCCAAAACCCACAATTTACACTTTTCCACCATGATGACCACGAAAAACCCAACGAAACCCAACGGAGACCCCAAAACACGTCAAAAACATGCAAAAAACAACTGGATCACTAGAAAAAAAAACAGAAGAAAACCCTAAAAACCTTGAATCTGCCCCAAAAGTCCTCATAAACCTACCTGATGTTCTCCAAAACCCACAATTTACACTTTTCCACCATGATGACCACGGAAAACCCAACGAAACCCAACGGAGAACCCAAAAAACGTCAAAAACACCCCAAACAAGATCAGAATCACCCCCAAAAACGAAAGAAAACCCCAAAAAGCACGGATCCAATCCCAAAACCACTCTAAACGTACCTGATGTTCTCCAAATCCAAATGTCCACTCCCAACCACCATAAAACCCATTAGGAACTCAACGAAACCCAACGGAAACCCCAAAACACGTCAAAAACACCCCAGAAAAGAACTGGATCAGAAGAAAAGACACCAAAAACTATGAATTTCCCCGCAAAACCACCCTAAACTCACCTGATCTTCTTCAAAACCCACAATCCACTCCCATTTACCTTAACGACCAACGAGAATCCAACTAAAACCCAACGGAGACCCCAAAACAAGTCAAAAACACCCCAAACAAGAACGGAATCACCCCCAAAACTGGAAGAAAATCCCCAAAAAACATAGATCCACCCCAAAACGACACTAAACCTACCTGATGTTCTCCAAAACACGCAATTTACACTTTTCCAACATGATGACCAACAAGAACCCAACAAAACCCAACGGAGACCCAAAACAAGTCAAAAACACCCCAAAAATGAATTGGATCACTCCCCCCAAAAAACAGAAGAAAAACCCAAATACCATAGATCCACCCAAAAACACACTAAACCTACCTGATGTTCTCCAAATCCCAAAGTCCACTCCCAACAAACTTAAAACACATTAGGAAATCAACGAAACCCAACGGAAACCCCAAAACACGTCAAAAAACACCACAAAAAAAAGCGGGATCACCCCCAAAACCGAAAGAAAAGCCTAAAAGCCAGTGATCCACCCCAAAAGTCCCCCTAAAACTACCTGATGTTCTCCATTACCCACAATTTACCCGTTTTCACCATGATGAACAACAAGAACCAAACAAAAACCAACGGAGACCCCAAAATATGTCAAAAACACCCCAAAAAAGAATGGGACCACCCTAAAAAACAGAAGAAAACGCTAAAAAAAACCAGAAGAATTCCCCCAAAACCATAGATTCACCACCCAGAAAAACTTAAACTCACCTGATATTCTCCAAAATCCACAATTTACACTTTTCCAACATGATGACCAACAAGAACCCAACAAAACCCAACGGAGACCCCAAAACACATCAAAAACACCCCAAAAAAGAACGGGATCACCTCAAAAAAAAAAAAAAAAAAAAAAAACAGAAAAAAAAACAAATACCATGAATCCACCCCAAAAGTCCCCCTAAACCTACCTGATGTTCTCCAAAACCCACAATTTACACTTTTCCACCATGATGACCACGAAAAACCCAACGAAACCCAACGGAGACCCCAAAACACGTCAAAAACATGCCAAAAAACAACTGGATCACTAGAAAAAAAACAGAAGAAAACCCTAAAAACCTTGAATCTGCCCCCAAAAGTCCTCATAAACCTACCTGATGTTCTCCAAAACCCACAATTTACACTTTTCCACCATGATGACCACGGAAAACCCAACGAAACCCAACGGAGAACCCAAAAAACGTCAAAAACACCCAAACAAGATCAGAATCACCCCCAAAAACGAAAGAAAACCCCAAAAAGCACGGATCCAATCCCAAAACCACTCTAAACGTACCTGATGTTCTCCAAATCCAAATGTCCACTCCCAACCACCATAAAACCCATTAGGAACTCAACGAAACCCAACGGAAACCCCAAAACACGTCAAAAACACCCCAGAAAAGAACTGGATCAGAAGAAAAGACACCAAAAACTATGAATTTCCCCGCAAAACCACCCTAAACTCACCTGATCTTCTTCAAAACCCACAATCCACTCCCATTTACCTTAACGACCAACGAGAATCCAACTAAAACCCAACGGAGACCCCAAAACAAGTCAAAAACACCCCAAACAAGAACGGAATCACCCCCAAAACTGGAAGAAAATCCCCAAAAAACATAGATCCACCCCAAAACGACACTAAACCTACCTGATGTTCTCCAAAACACGCAATTTACACTTTTCCAACATGATGACCAACAAGAACCCAACAAAACCCAACGGAGACCCCAAAACAAGTCAAAAACACCCCAAAAATGAATTGGATCACTCCCCCCAAAAAAACAGAAGAAAAACCCAAATACCATAGATCCACCCAAAAACACACTAAACCTACCTGATGTTCTCCAAATCCCAAAGTCCACTCCCAACAAACTTAAAACACATTAGGAAATCAACGAAACCCAACGGAAACCCCAAAACACGTCAAAAACACCACAAAAAAAAGCGGGATCACCCCCAAAACCGAAAGAAAAGCCTAAAAGCCAGTGATCCACCCCAAAAGTCCCCCTAAACCTACCTGATGTTCTCCATTACCCACAATTTACCCGTTTTCACCATGATGAACAACAAGAACCAAACAAAAACCAACGGAGACCCCAAAATATGTCAAAAACACCCCAAAAAAGAATGGGACCACCCTAAAAAACAGAAGAAAACGCTAAAAAAAACCAGAAGAATTCCCCCAAAACCATAGATTCACCACCCAGAAAAACTTAAACTCACCTGATATTCTCCAAAATCCACAATTTACACTTTTCCAACATGATGACCAACAAGAACCCAACAAAACCCAACGGAGACCCCAAAACACATCAAAAACACCCAAAAAAGAACGGGATCACCTCAAAAAAAAAAAAAAAAAAAAAAAAAAAACAGAAAAAAAAAACAAATACCATGAATCCACCCCAAAAGTCCCCCTAAACCTACCTGATGTTCTCCAAAAACCCACAATTTACACTTTTCCACCATGATGACCACGAAAAACCCAACGAAACCCAAACGGAGACCCCAAAACACGTCAAAAACATGCCAAAAAACAACTGGATCACTAGAAAAAAAACAGAAGAAAACCCTAAAAACCTTGAATCTGCCCCAAAAGTCCTCATAAACCTACCTGATGTTCTCCAAAACCCACAATTTACACTTTTCCACCATGATGACCACGGAAAACCCAACGAAACCCAACGGAGAACCCAAAAAACGTCAAAAACACCCCAAACAAGATCAGAATCACCCCCAAAAACGAAAGAAAACCCCAAAAAGCACGGATCCAATCCCAAAACCACTCTAAACGTACCTGATGTTCTCCAAATCCAAATGTCCACTCCCAACCACCATAAAACCCATTAGGAACTCAACGAAACCCAACGGAAACCCCAAAACACGTCAAAAACACCCCAAACAAGAACTGGATCAGAAGAAAAGACACCAAAAACTATGAATTTCCCCGCAAAACCACCCTAAACTCACCTGATCTTCTTCAAAACCCACAATCCACTCCCATTTACCTTAACGACCAACGAGAATCCAACTAAAACCCAACGGAGACCCCAAAACAAGTCAAAAACACCCCAAACAAGAACGGAATCACCCCCAAAACTGGAAGAAAATCCCCAAAAAACATAGATCCACCCCAAAACGACACTAAACCTACCTGATGTTCTCCAAAACACGCAATTTACACTTTTCCAACATGATGACCAACAAGAACCCAACAAAACCCAACGGAGACCCCAAAACAAGTCAAAAACACCCCAAAAATGAATTGGATCACTCCCCCCAAAAAAACAGAAGAAAAACCCAAATACCATAGATCCACCCAAAAACACACTAAACCTACCTGATGTTCTCCAAATCCCAAAGTCCACTCCCAACAAACTTAAAACACATTAGGAAATCAACGAAACCCAACGGAAACCCCAAAACACGTCAAAAACACCACAAAAAAAAGCGGGATCACCCCCAAAACCGAAAGAAAAGCCTAAAAGCCAGTGATCCACCCCAAAAGTCCCCCTAAACCTACCTGATGTTCTCCATTACCCACAATTTACCCGTTTTCACCATGATGAACAACAAGAACCAAACAAAAACCAACGGAGACCCCAAAATATGTCAAAAACACCCCAAAAAAGAATGGGACCACCCTAAAAAACAGAAGAAAACGCTAAAAAAAAACAGAAGAATTCCCCAAAACCATAGATTCACCACCCAGAAAAACTTAAACTCACCTGATATTCTCCAAAATCCACAATTTACACTTTTCCAACATGATGACCAACAAGAACCCAACAAAACCCAACGGAGACCCCAAAACACATCAAAAACACCCCAAAAAAGAACGGGATCACCTCAAAAAAAAAAAAAAAAAAAAAAAAAACAGAAAAAAAAAAACAAATACCATGAATCCACCCCAAAAGTCCCCCTAAACCTACCTGATGTTCTCCAAAACCCACAATTTACACTTTTCCACCATGATGACCACGAAAACCAACGAAACCCAACGGAGACCCCAAAACACGTCAAAAACATGCCAAAAAACAACTGGATCACTAGAAAAAAAACAGAAGAAAACCCTAAAAACCTTGAATCTGCCCCAAAAGTCCTCATAAACCTACCTGATGTTCTCCAAAACCCACAATTTACACTTTTCCACCATGATGACCACGGAAAACCCAACGAAACCCAACGGAGAACCCCAAAAAACGTCAAAAACACCCCAAACAAGATCAGAATCACCCCCAAAAACGAAAGAAACCCCAAAAAGCACGGATCCAATCCCAAAACCACTCTAAACGTACCTGATGTTCTCCAAATCCAAATGTCCACTCCCAACCACCATAAAACCCATTAGGAACTCAACGAAACCCAACGGAAACCCCAAAACACGTCAAAAACACCCCAGAAAAGAACTGGATCAGAAGAAAAGACACCAAAAACTATGAATTTCCCGCAAAACCACCCTAAACTCACCTGATCTTCTTCAAAACCCACAATCCACTCCCATTTACCTTAACGACCAACGAGAATCCAACTAAAACCCAACGGAGACCCCAAAACAAGTCAAAAACACCCCAAACAAGAACGGAATCACCCCCAAAACTGGAAGAAAATCCCCAAAAAACATAGATCCACCCCAAAACGACACTAAACCTACCTGATGTTCTCCAAACACGCAATTTACACTTTTCCAACATGATGACCAACAAGAACCCAACAAAACCCAACGGAGACCCCAAAACAAGTCAAAAACACCCCAAAAATGAATTGGATCACTCCCCCCAAAAAAACAGAAGAAAAACCCAAATACCATAGATCCACCCAAAAACACACTAAACCTACCTGATGTTCTCCAAATCCCAAAGTCCACTCCCAACAAACTTAAAACACATTAGGAAATCAACGAAACCCAACGGAAACCCCAAAACACGTCAAAAACACCACAAAAAAAAGCGGGATCACCCCCAAAACCGAAAGAAAAGCCTAAAAGCCAGTGATCCACCCCAAAAGTCCCCCTAAACCTACCTGATGTTCTCCATTACCCACAATTTACCCGTTTTCACCATGATGAACAACAAGAACCAAACAAAAACCAACAGAGACCCCAAAATATGTCAAAAACACCCCAAAAAAGAATGGGACCACCCTAAAAAACAGAAGAAAACGCTAAAAAAAAACAGAAGAATTCCCCCAAAACCATAGATTCACCACCCAGAAAAACTTAAACTCACCTGATATTCTCCAAAATCCACAATTTACACTTTTCCAACATGATGACCAACAAGAACCCAACAAAACCCAACGGAGACCCCAAAACACATCAAAAACACCCCAAAAAAGAACGGGATCACCTCAAAAAAAAAAAAAAAAAAAAAAAAAAACAGAAAAAAAAAACAAATACCATGAATCCACCCCAAAAGTCCCCCTAAACCTACCTGATGTTCTCCCAAAACCCACAATTTACACTTTTCCACCATGATGACCACGAAAAACCCAACGAAACCCAACGGAGACCCCAAAACACGTCAAAAACATGCCAAAAAACAACTGGATCACTAGAAAAAAAACAGAAGAAAACCCTAAAAACCTTGAATCTGCCCCAAAAGTCCCCCTAAACCTAACCTGATGTTCTCCAAAACCCACAATTTACACTTTTCCACCATGATGACCACGGAAAACCCAACGAAACCCAACGGAGAACCCAAAAAACGTCAAAAACACCCCAAACAAGATCAGAATCACCCCCAAAAACGAAAGAAAAACCCCAAAAGCACGGATCCAATCCCAAAACCACTCTAAACGTACCTGATGTTCTCCAAATCCAAATGTCCACTCCCAACCACCATAAAACCCATTAGGAACTCAACGAAACCCAACGGAAACCCCAAAACACGTCAAAAACACCCCAGAAAAGAACTGGATCAGAAGAAAAGACACCAAAAACTATGAATTTCCCCGCAAAACCACCCTAAACTCACCTGATCTTCTTCAAAACCCACAATCCACTCCCATTTACCTTAACGACCAACGAGAATCCAACTAAAACCCAACGGAGACCCCAAAACAAGTCAAAAACACCCCAAACAAGAACGGAATCACCCCCAAAACTGGAAGAAAATCCCCAAAAAACATAGATCCACCCAAAACGACACTAAACCTACCTGATGTTCTCCAAACACGCAATTTACACTTTTCCAACATGATGACCAACAAGAACCCAACAAAACCCAACGGAGACCCCAAAACAAGTCAAAAACACCCCAAAAATGAATTGGATCACTCCCCCCAAAAAAACAGAAGAAAAACCCAAATACCATAGATCCACCCAAAAACACACTAAACCTACCTGATGTTCTCCAAATCCCAAAGTCCACTCCCAACAAACTTAAAACACATTAGGAAATCAACGAAACCCAACGGAAACCCCAAAACACGTCAAAAACACCACAAAAAAAAGCGGGATCACCCCCAAAACCGAAAGAAAAGCCTAAAAGCCAGTGATCCACCCCAAAAGTCCCCCTAAACCTACCTGATGTTCTCCATTACCCACAATTTACCCGTTTTCACCATGATGAACAACAAGAACCAAACAAAAACCAACGGAGACCCCAAAATATGTCAAAAACACCCCAAAAAAGAATGGGACCACCCTAAAAAACAGAAAGAAAACGCTAAAAAAAAACAGAAGAATTCCCCCAAAACCATAGATTCACCACCCAGAAAAACTTAAACTCACCTGATATTCTCCAAAATCCACAATTTACACTTTTCCAACATGATGACCAACAAGAACCCAACAAAACCCAACGGAGACCCCAAAACACATCAAAAACACCCCAAAAAAGAACGGGATCACCTCAAAAAAAAAAAAAAAAAAAAAAAAAAAACAGAAAAAAAAACAAATACCATGAATCCACCCCAAAAGTCCCCCTAAACCTACCTGATGTTCTCCAAAGCCCACAATTTACACTTTTCCACCATGATGACCACGAAAAACCCAACGAAACCCAACGGAGACCCCAAAACACGTCAAAAACATGCCAAAAACAACTGGATCACTAGAAAAAAAACAGAAGAAAACCCTAAAAACCTTGAATCTGCCCCAAAAGTCCCCCTAAACCTACCTGATGTTCTCCAAAACCCACAATTTACACTTTTCCACCATGATGACCACGGAAAACCCAACGAAACCCAACGGAGAACCCAAAAAACGTCAAAAACACCCCAAACAAGATCAGAATCACCCCCAAAAACGAAAGAAAACCCCAAAAAGCACGGATCCAATCCAAAACCACTCTAAACGTACCTGATGTTCTCCAAATCCAAATGTCCACTCCCAACCACCATAAAACCCATTAGGAACTCAACGAAACCCAACGGAAACCCCAAAACACGTCAAAAACACCCCAGAAAAGAACTGGATCAGAAGAAAAGACACCAAAAACTATGAATTTCCCCGCAAAACCACCCTAAACTCACCTGATCTTCTTCAAAACCCACAATCCACTCCCATTTACCTTAACGACCAACGAGAATCCAACTAAAACCCAACGGAGACCCCAAAACAAGTCAAAAACACCCCAAACAAGAACGGAATCACCCCCAAAACTGGAAGAAAATCCCCAAAAAACATAGATCCACCCCAAAACGACACTAAACCTACCTGATGTTCTCCAAAACACGCAATTTACACTTTTCCAACATGATGACCAACAAGAAACCCAACAAACCCAACGGAGACCCCAAAACAAGTCAAAAACACCCCAAAAATGAATTGGATCACTCCCCCCAAAAAAACAGAAGAAAAACCCAAATACCATAGATCCACCCCAAAAACACACTAAACCTACCTGATGTTCTCCAAATCCCAAAGTCCACTCCCAACAAACTTAAAACACAATTAGGAAATCAACGAAACCCAACGGAAACCCCAAAACACGTCAAAAACACCACAAAAAAAAGCGGGATCACCCCCAAAACCGAAAGAAAAGCCTAAAAGCCAGTGATCCACCCCAAAAGTCCCCCTAAACCTACCTGATGTTCTCCATTACCCACAATTTACCCGTTTTCACCATGATGAACAACAAGAACCAAACAAAAACCAACGGAGACCCCAAAATATGTCAAAAACACCCCAAAAAAGAATGGGACCACCCTAAAAAACAGAAGAAAACGCTAAAAAAAACAGAAGAATTCCCCCAAAACCATAGATTCACCACCCAGAAAAACTTAAACTCACCTGATATTCTCCAAAATCCACAATTTACACTTTTCCAACATGATGACCAACAAGAACCCAACAAAACCCAACGGAGACCCCAAAACACATCAAAAACACCCCAAAAAAGAACGGGATCACCTCAAAAAAAAAAAAAAAAAAAAAAAAACAGAAAAAAAAAACAAATACCATGAATCCACCCCAAAAGTCCCCCTAAAACTACCTGATGTTCTCCAAAACCCACAATTTAAACTTTTCCACCATGATGACCACGAAAAACCCAACAAAACCCAACGGAGACCCCAAAACACATCAAAAACACCCCAAAAAAGAACGGGATCACCTCAAAAAAAAAAAAAAAAAAAAAAAAAACAGAAAAAAAAAACAAATACCATGAATCCACCCCAAAAGTCCCCCTAAACCTACCTGATGTTCTCCAAAACCCACAATTTACACTTTTCCACCATGATGACCACGAAAAACCCAACGAAACCCAACGGAGACCCCAAAACACGTCAAAAACATGCCAAAAAACAACTGGATCACTAGAAAAAAAACAGAAGAAAACCCTAAAAACCTTGAATCTGCCCCAAAAGTCCCCCTAAACCTACCTGATGTTCTCCAAAACCCACAATTTACACTTTTCCGCCATGATGACCACGGAAAACCCAACGAAACCCAACGGAGAACCCAAAAAACGTCAAAAACACCCCAAACAAGATCAGAATCACCCCCAAAAACGAAAGAAAACCCCAAAAAGCACGGATCCAATCCCAAAACCACTCTAAACGTACCTGATGTTCTCCAAATCCAAGTGTCCACTCCCAACCACCATAAAACCCATTAGGAACTCAACGAAACCCAACGGAAACCCCAAAACACGTCAAAAACACCCCAGAAAAGAACTGGATCAGAAGAAAAGACACCAAAAACTATGAATTTCCCCGCAAAACCACCCTAAACTCACCTGATCTTCTTCAAAACCCACAATCCACTCCCATTTACCTTAACGACCAACGAGAATCCAACTAAAACCCAACGGAGACCCCAAAACAAGTCAAAAACACCCCAAACAAGAACGGAATCACCCCCAAAACTGGAAGAAAATCCCCAAAAACATAGATCCACCCCAAAACGACACTAAACCTACCTGATGTTCTCCAAAACACGCAATTTTACACTTTTCCAACATGATGACCAACAAGAACCCAACAAAACCCAACGGAGACCCCAAAACAAGTCAAAAACACCCCAAAAATGAATTGGATCACTCCCCCCAAAAAAACAGAAGAAAAACCCAAATACCATAGATCCACCCAAAAACACACTAAACCTACCTGATGTTCTCCAAATCCCAAAGTCCACTCCCAACAAACTTAAAACACATTAGGAAATCAACGAAACCCAACGGAAACCCCAAAACACGTCAAAAACACCACAAAAAAAAGCGGGGATCACCCCCAAAACCGAAAGAAAAGCCTAAAAGCCAGTGATCCACCCCAAAAGTCCCCCTAAACCTACCTGATGTTCTCCATTACCCACAATTTACCCGTTTTCACCATGATGAACAACAAGAACCAAACAAAAACCAACGGAGACCCCAAATATGTCAAAAACACCCCAAAAAAGAATGGGACCACCCTAAAAAACAGAAGAAAACGCTAAAAAAACAGAAGAATTCCCCCAAAACCATAGATTCACCACCCAGAAAAACTTAAACTCACCTGATATTCTCCAAAATCCACAATTTACACTTTTCCAACATGATGACCAACAAGAACCCAACAAAACCCAACGAGACCCCAAAACACATCAAAAACACCCCAAAAAAGAACGGGATCACCTCAAAAAAAAAAAAAAAAAAAAAAAAAAAAAACAGAAAAAAAAACAAATACCATGAATCCACCCCAAAAGTCCCCCTAAACCTACCTGATGTTCTCCAAAGCCCACAATTTACACTTTTCCACCATGATGACCACGAAAAACCCAACGAAACCCAACGGAGACCCCAAAACACGTCAAAAACATGCCAAAAAACAACTGGATCACTAGAAAAAAAAACAGAAGAAAACCCTAAAAACCTTGAATCTGCCCCAAAAGTCCCCCTAAACCTACCTGATGTTCTCCAAAACCCACAATTTACACTTTTCCACCATGATGACCACGGAAAACCCAACGAAACCCAACGGAGAACCCAAAAAACGTCAAAAACACCCCAAACAAGATCAGAATCACCCCCAAAAACGAAAGAAAACCCCAAAAAGCACGGATCCAATCCCAAAACCACTCTAAACGTACCTGATGTTCTCCAAATCCAAATGTCCACTCCCAACCACCATAAAACCCATTAGGAACTCAACGAAACCCAACGGAAACCCCAAAACACGTCAAAAACACCCCAGAAAAGAACTGGATCAGAAGAAAAGACACCAAAAACTATGAATTTCCCCGCAAAACCACCCTAAACTCACCTGATCTTCTTCAAAACCCACAATCCACTCCCATTTACCTTAACGACCAACGAGAATCCAACTAAAACCCAACGGAGACCCCAAAACAAGTCAAAAACACCCCAAACAAGAACGGAATCACCCCCAAAACTGGAAGAAAATCCCCAAAAAAACATAGATCCACCCCAAAACGACACTAAACCTACCTGATGTTCTCCAAAACACGCAATTTACACTTTTCCAACATGATGACCAACAAGAACCCAACAAAACCCAACGGAGACCCCAAAACAAGTCAAAAACACCCCAAAAATGAATTGGATCACTCCCCCCAAAAAAACAGAAGAAAAACCCAAATACCATAGATCCACCCAAAAACACACTAAACCTACCTGATGTTCTCCAAATCCCAAAGTCCACTCCCAACAAACTTAAAACACATTAGGAAATCAACGAAACCCAACGGAAACCCCAAAACACGTCAAAAACACCACCAAAAAAAGCGGGATCACCCCCAAAACCGAAAGAAAAGCCTAAAAGCCAGTGATCCACCCCAAAAGTCCCCCTAAACCTACCTGATGTTCTCCATTACCCACAATTTACCCGTTTTCACCATGATGAACAACAAGAACCAAACAAAAACCAACGGAGACCCCAAAATATGTCAAAAACACCCCAAAAAAGAATGGGACCACCCTAAAAAACAGAAGAAAAGGCTAAAAAAAAACAGAAGAATTCCCCCAAAACCATAGATTCACCACCCAGAAAACTTAAACTCACCTGATATTCTCCAAAATCCACAATTTACACTTTTCCAACATGATGACCAACAAGAACCCAACAAAACCCAACGGAGACCCCAAAACACATCAAAAACACCCCAAAAAAGAACGGGATCACCTCAAAAAAAAAAAAAAAAAAAAAAAAAACAGAAAAAAAAAAACAAATACCATGAATCCACCCCAAAAGTCCCCCTAAACCTACCTGATGTTCTCCAAAGCCCACAATTTACACTTTTCCACCATGATGACCACGAAAAACCCAACGAAACCCAACGGAGACCCCAAAACACGTCAAAAACATGCCAAAAAACAACTGGATCACTAGAAAAAAAACAGAAGAAAACCCTAAAAACCTTGAATCTGCCCCAAAAGTCCCCCTAAACCTACCTGATGTTCTCCAAAACCCACAATTTACACTTTTCCACCATGATGATCACGGAAAACCCAACGAAACCCAACGGAGAACCCAAAACACGTCAAAAACACCCCAAACAAGAATTGGATCACTCCCCCCAAAAAAACAGAAGAAAAACCCAAATACCATAGATCCACCCCAAAAGTCCCCCTAAACCTACCTGATGTTCTCCAAAACCCACAATTTACACTTTTCCACCATGATGACCACGGAAAACCCAACGAAACCCAATGGAGACCCCAAAACACATCAAAAACACGCAGAAAAACAACTGGATCACTAGAAAAAAAACAGAAGAAAACCCTAAAAACCTTGAATCTGCCCCAAAAGTCCTCATAAACCTACCTGATGTTCTCCAAAACACGCAATTTACACTTTTCCAACATGATGACCAACAAGAACCCAACAAAACCCAACGGAGACCCCAAAACAAGTCAAAAACACCCCAAAAATGAATTGGATCACTCCCCCCAAAAAAACAGAAGAAAAACCCAAATACCATAGATCCACCCCAAAAGTCCCCCTAAACCTACCTGATGTTCTCCAAATCCCAAAGTCCACTCCCAACAAACTTAAAACACATTAGGAAATCAACGAAACCCAACGGAAACCCCAAAACACGTCAAAAACACCACAAAAAAAAGCGGGATCACCCCCAAAACCGAAAGAAAAGCCTAAAAGCCAGTGATCCACCCCAAAAGTCCCCCTAAACCTACCTGATGTTCTCCATTACCCACAATTTACCCGTTTTCACCATGATGAACAACAAGAACCAAACAAAAACCAACGGAGACCCCAAAATATGTCAAAAACACCCCAAAAAAGAATGGGACCACCCTAAAAAACAGAAGAAAACGCTAAAAAAACAGAAGAATTCCCCCAAAACCATAGATTCACCACCCAGAAAAACTTAAACTCACCTGATATTCTCCAAAATCCACAATTTACACTTTTCCAACATGATGACCAACAAGAACCCAACAAAACCCAACGGAGACCCCAAAACACATCAAAAACACCCCAAAAAAGAACGGGATCACCTCAAAAAAAAAAAAAAAAAAAAAAAAAAAACAGAAAAAAAAAACAAATACCATGAATCCACCCCAAAAGTCCCCCTAAACCTACCTGATGTTCTCCAAAACCCACAATTTACACTTTTCCACCATGATGACCACGGAAAACCCAACGAAACCCAATGGAGACCCCAAAACACATCAAAAACACACCGAAAAACAACTGGATCACTAGAAAAAAAAACAGAAGAAAACCCTAAAAACCTTGAATCTGCCCCAAAAGTCCTCATAAACCTACCTGATGTTCTCCAAAACCCACAATTTACACTTTTCCACCATGATGACCACGGAAAACCCAACGAAACCCAATGGAGACCCCAAAACACATCAAAAACACACCGAAAAACAACTGGATCACTAGAAAAAAAAACAGAAGAAAACCCTAAAAACCTTGAATCTGCCCCAAAAGTCCCCCTAAACCTACCTGATGTTCTCCAAAACCCACAATTTACACTTTTCCACCATGATGACCACGGAAAACCCAACGAAACCCAACGGAGAACCCAAAAAACGTCAAAAACACCCCAAACAAGATCAGAATCACCCCCAAAAACGAAAGAAAACCCCAAAAAGCACGGATCCAATCCCAAAACCACTCTAAACGTACCTGATGTTCTCCAAATCCAAATGTCCACTCCCAACCACCATAAAACCCATTAGGAACTCAACGAAACCCAACGGAAACCCCAAAACACGTCAAAAACACCCCAGAAAAGAACTGGATCAGAAGAAAAGACACCAAAAACTATGAATTTCCCCGCAAAACCACCCTAAACTCACCTGATCTTCTTCAAAACCCACAATCCACTCCCATTTACCTTAACGACCAACGAGAATCCAACTAAAACCCAACGGAGACCCCAAAACAAGTCAAAAACACCCCAAACAAGAACGGAATCACCCCCAAAACTGGAAGAAAATCCCCAAAAAACATAGATCCACCCCAAAACGACACTAAACCTACCTGATGTTCTCCAAAACACGCAATTTACACTTTTCCAACATGATGACCAACAAGAACCCAACAAAACCCAACGGAGACCCCAAAACAAGTCAAAAACACCCCAAAAATGAATTGGATCACTCCCCCCAAAAAAACAGAAGAAAAACCCAAATACCATAGATCCACCCAAAAACACACTAAACCTACCTGATGTTCTCCAAATCCCAAAGTCCACTCCCAACAAACTTAAAACACAGTAGGAAATCAACGAAACCCAACGGAAACCCCAAAACACGTCAAAAACACCACAAAAAAAAGCGGGATCACCCCCAAAACCGAAAGAAAAGCCTAAAAGCCAGTGATCCACCCCAAAAGTCCCCCTAAACCTACCTGATGTTCTCCATTACCCACAATTTACCCGTTTTCACCATGATGAACAACAAGAACCAAACAAAAACCAACGGAGACCCCAAAATATGTCAAAAACACCCCAAAAAAGAATGGGACCACCCTAAAAAACAGAAGAAAACGCTAAAAAAAACCAGAAGAATTCCCCCAAAACCATAGATTCACCACCCAGAAAAACTTAAACTCACCTGATATTCTCCAAAATCCACAATTTACACTTTTCCAACATGATGACCAACAAGAACCCAACAAAACCCAACGGAGACCCCAAAACACATCAAAAACACCCCAAAATAAGAACGGGATCACCTCAAAAAAAAAAAAAAAAAAAAAAAAAAAAACAGAAAAAAAAAACAAATACCATGAATCCACCCCAAAAGTCCCCCTAAACCTACCTGATGTTCTCCAAAACCCACAATTTACACTTTTCCACCATGATGACCACGAAAAACCCAACGAAACCCAACGGAGACCCCAAAACACGTCAAAAACATGCCAAAAAACAACTGGATCACTAGAAAAAAAACAGAAGAAAACCCTAAAAACCTTGAATCTGCCCCAAAAGTCCTCATAAACCTACCTGATGTTCTCCAAAACCCACAATTTACACTTTTCCGCCATGATGACCACGGAAAACCCAACGAAACCCAACGGAGAACCCAAAACACGTCAAAAACACCCCAAACAAGATCAGAATCACCCCCAAAAACGAAAGAAAACCCCAAAAAGCACGGATCCAATCCCAAAACCACTCTAAACGTACCTGATGTTCTCCAAATCCAAATGTCCACTCCCAACCACCATAAAACCCATTAGGAACTCAACGAAACCCAACGGAAACCCCAAAACACGTCAAAAACACCCCAGAAAAGAACTGGATCAGAAGAAAAGACACCAAAAACTATGAATTTCCCCGCAAAACCACCCTAAACTCACCTGATCTTCTTCAAAACCCACAATCCACTCCCATTTACCTTAACGACCAACGAGAATCCAACTAAAACCCAACGGAGACCCCAAAACAAGTCAAAAACACCCCAAACAAGAACGGAATCACCCCCAAAACTGGAAGAAAATCCCCAAAAAACATAGATCCACCCCAAAACGACACTAAACCTACCTGATGTTCTCCAAAACACGCAATTTACACTTTTCCAACATGATGACCAACAAGAACCCAACAAAACCCAACGGAGACCCCAAAACACATCAAAAACACCCCAAAAAAGAACGGGATCACCTCAAAAAAAAAAAAAAAAAAAAAAAAAAACAGAAAAAAAAAACAAATACCATGAATCCACCCCAAAAGTCCCCCTAAACCTACCTGATGTTCTCCAAAGCCCACAATTTACACTTTTCCACCATGATGACCACGAAAAACCCAACGAAACCCAACGGAGACCCCAAAACACGTCAAAAACATGCCAAAAAACAACTGGATCACTAGAAAAAAAACAGAAGAAAACCCTAAAAACCTTGAATCTGCCCCAAAAGTCCCCCTAAACCTACCTGATGTTCTCCAAAACCCACAATTTACACTTTTCCACCATGATGACCACGGAAAACCCAACGAAACCCAACGGAGAACCCAAAAAACGTCAAAAACACCCCAAACAAGATCAGAATCACCCCCAAAAACGAAAGAAAACCCCAAAAAGCACGGATCCAATCCCAAAACCACTCTAAACGTACCTGATGTTCTCCAAATCCAAATGTCCACTCCCAACCACCATAAAACCCATTAGGAACTCAACGAAACCCAACGGAAACCCCAAAACACGTCAAAAACACCCCAGAAAAGAACTGGATCAGAAGAAAAGACACCAAAAACTATCAATTTCCCCGCAAAACCACCCTAAACTCACCTGATCTTCTTCAAAACCCACAATCCACTCCCATTTACCTTAACGACCAACGAGAATCCAACTAAAACCCAACGGAGACCCCAAAACAAGTCAAAAACACCCCAAACAAGAACGGAATCACCCCCAAAACTGGAAGAAAATCCCCAAAAAACATAGATCCACCCCAAAACGACACTAAACCTACCTGATGTTCTCCAAAACACGCAATTTACACTTTTCCAACATGATGACCAACAAGAACCCAACAAAACCCAACGGAGACCCCAAAACAAGTCAAAAACACCCCAAAAATGAATTGGATCACTCCCCCCAAAAAAACAGAAGAAAAACCCAAATACCATAGATCCACCCAAAAACACACTAAACCTACCTGATGTTCTCCAAATCCCAAAGTCCACTCCCAACAAACTTAAAACACATTAGGAAATCAACGAAACCCAACGGAAACCCCAAAACACGTCAAAAACACCACAAAAAAAAGCGGGATCACCCCCAAAACCGAAAGAAAAGCCTAAAAGCCAGTGATCCACCCCAAAAGTCCCCCTAAACCTACCTGATGTTCTCCATTACCCACAATTTACCCGTTTTCACCATGATGAACAACAAGAACCAAACAAAAACCAACGGAGACCCCAAAATATGTCAAAAACACCCCAAAAAAGAATGGGACCACCCTAAAAAACAGAAGAAAACGCTAAAAAAAACCAGAAGAATTCCCCCAAAACCATAGATTCACCACCCAGAAAAACTTAAACTCACCTGATATTCTCCAAAATCCACAATTTACACTTTTCCAACATGATGACCAACAAGAACCCAACAAAACCCAACGGAGACCCCAAAACACATCAAAAACACCCCAAAAAAGAACGGGATCACCTCAAAAAAAAAAAAAAAAAAAAAACAGAAAAAAAAAAACAAATACCATGAATCCACCCCAAAAGTCCCCCTAAACCTACCTGATGTTCTCCAAAGCCCACAATTTACACTTTTCCACCATGATGACCACGAAAAACCCAACGAAACCCAACGGAGACCCCAAAACACGTCAAAAACATGCCAAAAAACAACTGGATCACTAGAAAAAAAACAGAAGAAAACCCTAAAAACCTTGAATCTGCCCCAAAAGTCCCCCTAAACCTACCTGATGTTCTCCAAAACCCACAATTTACACTTTTCCACCATGATGATCACGGAAAACCCAACGAAACCCAACGGAGAACCCAAAACACGTCAAAAACACCCCAAACAAGAATTGGATCACTCCCCCCAAAAAAACAGAAGAAAAACCCAAATACCATAGATCCACCCCAAAAGTCCCCCTAAACCTACCTGATGTTCTCCAAAACCCACAATTTACACTTTTCCACCATGATGACCACGGAAAACCCAACGAAACCCAATGGAGACCCCAAAACACATCAAAAACACGCAGAAAAACAACTGGATCACTAGCAAAAAAACAGAAGAAAACCCTAAAAACCTTGAATCTGCCCCAAAAGTCCTCATAAACCTACCTGATGTTCTCCAAAACACGCAATTTACACTTTTCCAACATGATGACCAACAAGAACCCAACAAAACCCAACGGAGACCCCAAAACAAGTCAAAAACACCCCAAAAATGAATTGGATCACTCCCCCCAAAAAAACAGAAGAAAAACCCAAATACCATAGATCCACCCAAAAACACACTAAACCTACCTGATGTTCTCCAAATCCCAAAGTCCACTCCCAACAAACTTAAAACACATTAGGAAATCAACGAAACCCAACGGAAACCCCAAAACACGTCAAAAACACCACAAAAAAAAGCGGGATCACCCCCAAAACCGAAAGAAAAGCCTAAAAGCCAGTGATCCACCCCAAAAGTCCCCCTAAACCTACCTGATGTTCTCCATTACCCACAATTTACCCGTTTTCACCATGATGAACAACAAGAACCAAACAAAAACCAACGGAGACCCCAAAATATGTCAAAAACACCCCAAAAAAGAATGGGACCACCCTAAAAAACAGAAGAAAACGCTAAAAAAAACAGAAGAATTCCCCCAAAACCATAGATTCACCACCCAGAAAAACTTAAACTCACCTGATATTCTCCAAAATCCACAATTTACACTTTTCCAACATGACCAACAAGAACCCAACAAAACCCAACGGAGACCCCAAAACACATCAAAAACACCCCAAAAAAGAACGGGATCACCTCAAAAAAAAAAAAAAAAAAAAAAACAGAAAAAAAAAACAAATACCATGAATCCACCCCAAAAGTCCCCCTAAACCTACCTGATGTTCTCCAAAACCCACAATTTACACTTTTCCACCATGATGACCACGGAAAACCCAACGAAACCCAATGGAGAACCCAAAAAACGTCAAAAACACCCCAAACAAGATCAGAATCACCCCCAAAAACGAAAGAAAACCCCAAAAAGCACGGATCCAATCCCAAAACCACTCTAAACGTACCTGATGTTCTCCAAATCCAAATGTCCACTCCCAACCACCATAAAACCCAGTAGGAACTCAACGAAACCCAACGGAAACCCCAAAACACGTCAAAAACACCCCAGAAAAGAACTGGATCAGAAGAAAAGACACCAAAAACTATGAATTTCCCCGCAAAACCACCCTAAACTCACCTGATCTTCTTCAAAACCCACAATCCACTCCCATTTACCTTAACGACCAACGAGAATCCAACTAAAACCCAACGGAGACCCCAAAACAAGTCAAAAACACCCCAAACAAGAACGGAATCACCCCCAAAACTGGAAGAAAATCCCCAAAAAACATAGATCCACCCCAAAACGACACTAAACCTACCTGATGTTCTCCAAAACACGCAATTTACACTTTTCCAACATGATGACCAACAAGAACCCAACAAAACCCAACGGAGACCCCAAAACAAGTCAAAAACACCCCAAAAATGAATTGGATCACTCCCCCCAAAAAAACAGAAGAAAAACCCAAATACCATAGATCCACCCAAAAACACACTAAACCTACCTGATGTTCTCCAAATCCCAAAGTCCACTCCCAACAAACTTAAAACACAGTAGGAAATCAACGAAACCCAACGGAAACCCCAAAACACGTCAAAAACACCCCAGAAAAGAACTGGATCAGAAGAAAAGACACCAAAAACTATCAATTTCCCCGCAAAACCACCCTAAACTCACCTGATCTTCTTCAAAACCCACAATCCACTCCCATTTACCTTAACGACCAACGAGAATCCAACTAAAACCCAACGGAGACCCCAAAACAAGTCAAAAACACCCCAAACAAGAACGGAATCACCCCCAAAACTGGAAGAAAATCCCCAAAAAACATAGATCCACCCCAAAACGACACTAAACCTACCTGATGTTCTCCAAAACACGCAATTTACACTTTTCCAACATGATGACCAACAAGAACCCAACAAAACCCAACGGAGACCCCAAAACAAGTCAAAAACACCCCAAAAATGAATTGGATCACTCCCCCCAAAAAAACAGAAGAAAAACCCAAATACCATAGATCCACCCAAAAACACACTAAACCTACCTGATGTTCTCCAAATCCCAAAGTCCACTCCCAACAAACTTAAAACACATTAGGAAATCAACGAAACCCAACGGAAACCCCAAAACACGTCAAAAACACCACAAAAAAAAGCGGGATCACCCCCAAAACCGAAAGAAAAGCCTAAAAGCCAGTGATCCACCCCAAAAGTCCCCCTAAACCTACCTGATGTTCTCCATTACCCACAATTTACCCGTTTTCACCATGATGAACAACAAGAACCAAACAAAAACCAACGGAGACCCCAAAATATGTCAAAAACACCCCAAAAAAGAATGGGACCACCCTAAAAAACAGAAGAAAACGCTAAAAAAAACCAGAAGAATTCCCCCAAAACCATAGATTCACCACCCAGAAAAACTTAAACTCACCTGATATTCTCCAAAATCCACAATTTACACTTTTCCAACATGATGACCAACAAGAACCCAACAAAACCCAACGGAGACCCCAAAACACATCAAAAACACCCCAAAAAAGAACGGGATCACCTCAAAAAAAAAAAAAAAAAAAAAACAGAAAAAAAAAAACAAATACCATGAATCCACCCCAAAAGTCCCCCTAAACCTACCTGATGTTCTCCAAAGCCCACAATTTACACTTTTCCACCATGATGACCACGAAAAACCCAACGAAACCCAACGGAGACCCCAAAACACGTCAAAAACATGCCAAAAAACAACTGGATCACTAGAAAAAAAACAGAAGAAAACCCTAAAAACCTTGAATCTGCCCCAAAAGTCCCCCTAAACCTACCTGATGTTCTCCAAAACCCACAATTTACACTTTTCCACCATGATGATCACGGAAAACCCAACGAAACCCAACGGAGAACCCAAAACACGTCAAAAACACCCCAAACAAGAATTGGATCACTCCCCCCAAAAAAACAGAAGAAAAACCCAAATACCATAGATCCACCCCAAAAGTCCCCCTAAACCTACCTGATGTTCTCCAAAACCCACAATTTACACTTTTCCACCATGATGACCACGGAAAACCCAACGAAACCCAATGGAGACCCCAAAACACATCAAAAACACGCAGAAAAACAACTGGATCACTAGCAAAAAAACAGAAGAAAACCCTAAAAACCTTGAATCTGCCCCAAAAGTCCTCATAAACCTACCTGATGTTCTCCAAAACACGCAATTTACACTTTTCCAACATGATGACCAACAAGAACCCAACAAAACCCAACGGAGACCCCAAAACAAGTCAAAAACACCCCAAAAATGAATTGGATCACTCCCCCCAAAAAAACAGAAGAAAAACCCAAATACCATAGATCCACCCAAAAACACACTAAACCTACCTGATGTTCTCCAAATCCCAAAGTCCACTCCCAACAAACTTAAAACACATTAGGAAATCAACGAAACCCAACGGAAACCCCAAAACACGTCAAAAACACCACAAAAAAAAGCGGGATCACCCCCAAAACCGAAAGAAAAGCCTAAAAGCCAGTGATCCACCCCAAAAGTCCCCCTAAACCTACCTGATGTTCTCCATTACCCACAATTTACCCGTTTTCACCATGATGAACAACAAGAACCAAACAAAAACCAACGGAGACCCCAAAATATGTCAAAAACACCCCAAAAAAGAATGGGACCACCCTAAAAAACAGAAGAAAACGCTAAAAAAAACAGAAGAATTCCCCCAAAACCATAGATTCACCACCCAGAAAAACTTAAACTCACCTGATATTCTCCAAAATCCACAATTTACACTTTTCCAACATGATGACCAACAAGAACCCAACAAAACCCAACGGAGACCCCAAAACACATCAAAAACACCCCAAAAAAGAACGGGATCACCTCAAAAAAAAAAAAAAAAAAAAAAAACAGAAAAAAAAAACAAATACCATGAATCCACCCCAAAAGTCCCCCTAAACCTACCTGATGTTCTCCAAAACCCACAATTTACACTTTTCCACCATGATGACCACGGAAAACCCAACGAAACCCAATGGAGAACCCAAAAAACGTCAAAAACACCCCAAACAAGATCAGAATCACCCCCAAAAACGAAAGAAAACCCCAAAAAGCACGGATCCAATCCCAAAACCACTCTAAACGTACCTGATGTTCTCCAAATCCAAATGTCCACTCCCAACCACCATAAAACCCAGTAGGAACTCAACGAAACCCAACGGAAACCCCAAAACACGTCAAAAACACCCCAGAAAAGAACTGGATCAGAAGAAAAGACACCAAAAACTATGAATTTCCCCGCAAAACCACCCTAAACTCACCTGATCTTCTTCAAAACCCACAATCCACTCCCATTTACCTTAACGACCAACGAGAATCCAACTAAAACCCAACGGAGACCCCAAAACAAGTCAAAAACACCCCAAACAAGAACGGAATCACCCCCAAAACTGGAAGAAAATCCCCAAAAAACATAGATCCACCCCAAAACGACACTAAACCTACCTGATGTTCTCCAAAACACGCAATTTACACTTTTCCAACATGATGACCAACAAGAACCCAACAAAACCCAACGGAGACCCCAAAACAAGTCAAAAACACCCCAAAAATGAATTGGATCACTCCCCCCAAAAAAACAGAAGAAAAACCCAAATACCATAGATCCACCCAAAAACACACTAAACCTACCTGATGTTCTCCAAATCCCAAAGTCCACTCCCAACAAACTTAAAACACATTAGGAAATCAACGAAACCCAACGGAAACCCCAAAACACGTCAAAAACACCACAAAATAAAAAGCGGGATCACCCCCAAAACCGAAAGAAAAGCCTAAAAGCCAGTGATCCACCCCAAAAGTCCCCCTAAACCTACCTGATGTTCTCCATTACCCACAATTTACCCGTTTTCACCATGATGAACAACAAGAACCAAACAAAAACCAACGGAGACCCCAAAATATGTCAAAAACACCCCAAAAAAGAATGGGACCACCCTAAAAAACAGAAGAAAACGCTAAAAAACCAGAAGAATTCCCCCAAAACCATAGATTCACCACCCAGAAAAACTTAAACTCACCTGATATTCTCCAAAATCCACAATTTACACTTTTCCAACATGATGACCAACAAGAACCCAACAAAACCCAACGGAGACCCCAAAACACATCAAAAACACCCCAAAAAAGAACGGGATCACCTCAAAAAAAAAAAAAAAAAAAAAAAAAACAGAAAAAAAAAACAAATACCATGAATCCACCCCAAAAGTCCCCCTAAACCTACCTGATGTTCTCCAAAACCCACAATTTACACTTTTCCACCATGATGACCACGGAAAACCCAACGAAACCCAATGGAGACCACAAAACACATCAAAAACACGCCGAAAAACAACTGGATCACTAGAAAAAAAAAACAGAAGAAAACCCTAAAAACCTTGAATCTGCCCCAAAAGTCCTCATAAACCTACCTGATGTTCTCCAAAGCCCACAATTTACACTTTTCCACCATGATGATCACGGAAAACCCAACGAAACCCAACGGAGAACCCAAAACACGTCAAAAACACCCCAAACAAGAACAGAATCACCCCCAAAAACGAAAGAAAACCCCAAAAAGCACGGATCCAATCCCAAAACCACTCTAAACGTACCTGATGTTCTCCAAATCCAAATGTCCACTCCCAACCACCATAAAACCCATTAGGAACTCAACGAAACCCAACGGAAACCCCAAAACACGTCAAAAACACCCCAGAAAAGAACTGGATCAGAAGAAAAGACACCAAAAACTATGAATTTCCCCGCAAAACCACCCTAAACTCACCTGATCTTCTTCAAAACCCACAATCCACTCCCATTTACCTTAACGACCAACGAGAATCCAACTAAAACCCAACGGAGACCCCAAAACAAGTCAAAAACACCCCAAACAAGAACGGAATCACCCCCAAAACTGGAAGAAAATCCCCAAAAAACATAGATCCACCCCAAAACGACACTAAACCTACCTGATGTTCTCCAAAACACGCAATTTACACTTTTCCAACATGATGACCAACAAGAACCCAACAAAACCCAACGGAGACCCCAAAACAAGTCAAAAACACCCCAAAAATGAATTGGATCACTCCCCCCAAAAAAACAGAAGAAAAACCCAAATACCATAGATCCACCCAAAAACACACTAAACCTACCTGATGTTCTCCAAATCCCAAAGTCCACTCCCAACAAACTTAAAACACAGTAGGAAATCAACGAAACCCAACGGAAACCCCAAAACACGTCAAAAACACCACAAAATAAAAAGCGGGATCACCCCCAAAACCGAAAGAAAAGCCTAAAAGCCAGTGATCCACCCCAAAAGTCCCCCTAAACCTACCTGATGTTCTCCATTACCCACAATTTACCCGTTTTCACCATGATGAACAACAAGAACCAAACAAAAACCAACGGAGACCCCAAAATATGTCAAAAACACCCCAAAAAAGAATGGGACCACCCTAAAAAACAGAAGAAAACGCTAAAAAACCAGAAGAATTCCCCCAAAACCATAGATTCACCACCCAGAAAAACTTAAACTCACCTGATATTCTCCAAAATCCACAATTTACACTTTTCCACCATGATGACCACGGAAAACCCAACGAAACCCAATGGAGACCCCAAAACACATCAAAAACACGCCGAAAAACAACTGGATCACTAGAAAAAAAAAACAGAAGAAAACCCTAAAAACCTTGAATCTGCCCCAAAAGTCCTCATAAACCTACCTGATGTTCTCCAAAGCCCACAATTTACACTTTTCCACCATGATGATCACGGAAAACCCAACGAAACCCAACGGAGAACCCAAAACACGTCAAAAACACCCCAAACAAGAACAGAATCACCCCCAAAAACGAAAGAAAACCCCAAAAAGCACGGATCCAATCCCAAAACCACTCTAAACGTACCTGATGTTCTCCAAATCCAAATGTCCACTCCCAACCACCATAAAACCCATTAGGAACTCAACGAAACCCAACGGAAACCCCAAAACACGTCAAAAACACCCCAGAAAAGAACTGGATCAGAAGAAAAGACACCAAAAACTATCAATTTCCCCGCAAAACCACCCTAAACTCACCTGATCTTCTTCAAAACCCACAATCCACTCCCATTTACCTTAACGACCAACGAGAATCCAACTAAAACCCAACGGAGACCCCAAAACAAGTCAAAAACACCCCAAACAAGAACGGAATCACCCCCAAAACTGGAAGAAAATCCCCAAAAAACATAGATCCACCCCAAAACGACACTAAACCTACCTGATGTTCTCCAAAACACGCAATTTACACTTTTCCAACATGATGACCAACAAGAACCCAACAAAACCCAACGGAGACCCCAAAACAAGTCAAAAACACCCCAAAAATGAATTGGATCACTCCCCCCAAAAAAACAGAAGAAAAACCCAAATACCATAGATCCACCCAAAAACACACTAAACCTACCTGATGTTCTCCAAATCCCAAAGTCCACTCCCAACAAACTTAAAACACATTAGGAAATCAACGAAACCCAACGGAAACCCCAAAACACGTCAAAAACACCACAAAAAAAAGCGGGATCACCCCCAAAACCGAAAGAAAAGCCTAAAAGCCAGTGATCCACCCCAAAAGTCCCCCTAAACCTACCTGATGTTCTCCATTACCCACAATTTACCCGTTTTCACCATGATGAACAACAAGAACCAAACAAAAACCAACGGAGACCCCAAAATATGTCAAAAACACCCCAAAAAAGAATGGGACCACCCTAAAAAACAGAAGAAAACGCTAAAAAACCAGAAGAATTCCCCCAAAACCATAGATTCACCACCCAGAAAAACTTAAACTCACCTGATGTTCTCCAAAATCCACAATTTACACTTTTCCAACATGATGACCAACAAGAACCCAACAAAACCCAACGGAGACCCCAAAACACATCAAAAACACCCCAAAATAAGAACGGGATCACCTCAAAAAAAAAAAAAAAAAAAAAAAAAAACAGAAAAAAAAAAAACAAATACCATGAATCCACCCCTAAAGTCCCCCTAAACCTACCTGATGTTCTCCAAAACCCACAATTTACACTTTTCCACCATGATGATCACGGAAAACCCAACGAAACCCAACGGAGAACCCAAAACACGTCAAAAACACCCCAAACAAGAACAGAATCACCCCCAAAAACGAAAGAAAACCCCAAAAAGCACGGATCCAATCCCAAAACCACTCTAAACGTACCTGATGTTCTCCAAATCCAAATGTCCACTCCCAACCACCATAAAACCCATTAGGAACTCAACGAAACCCAACGGAAACCCCAAAACACGTCAAAAACACCCCAGAAAAGAACTGGATCAGAAGAAAAGACACCAAAAACTATGAATTTCCCCGCAAAACCACCCTAAACTCACCTGATCTTCTTCAAAACCCACAATCCACTCCCATTTACCTTAACGACCAACGAGAATCCAACTAAAACCCAACGGAGACCCCAAAACAAGTCAAAAACACCCCAAACAAGAACGGAATCACCCCCAAAACTGGAAGAAAATCCCCAAAAAACATAGATCCACCCCAAAACGACACTAAACCTACCTGATGTTCTCCAAAACACGCAATTTACACTTTTCCAACATGATGACCAACAAGAACCCAACAAAACCCAACGGAGACCCCAAAACAAGTCAAAAACACCCCAAAAATGAATTGGATCACTCCCCCCAAAAAAACAGAAGAAAAACCCAAATACCATAGATCCACCCAAAAACACACTAAACCTACCTGATGTTCTCCAAATCCCAAAGTCCACTCCCAACAAACTTAAAACACATTAGGAAATCAACGAAACCCAACGGAAACCCCAAAACACGTCAAAAACACCACAAAAAAAAGCGGGATCACCCCCAAAACCGAAAGAAAAGCCTAAAAGCCAGTGATCCACCCCAAAAGTCCCCCTAAACCTACCTGATGTTCTCCATTACCCACAATTTACCCGTTTTCACCATGATGAACAACAAGAACCAAACAAAAACCAACGGAGACCCCAAAATATGTCAAAAACACCCCAAAAAAGAATGGGACCACCCTAAAAAACAGAAGAAAACGCTAAAAAAACAGAAGAATTCCCCCAAAACCATAGATTCACCACCCAGAAAAACTTAAACTCACCTGATGTTCTCCAAAATCCACAATTTACACTTTTCCAACATGATGACCAACAAGAACCCAACAAAACCCAACGGAGACCCCAAAACACATCAAAAACACCCCAAAATAAGAACGGGATCACCTCAAAAAAAAAAAAAAAAAAAAAAAACAGAAAAAAAAAAAACAAATACCATGAATCCACCCCAAAAGTCCCCCTAAACCTACCTGATGTTCTCCAAAACCCACAATTTACACTTTTCCACCATGATGACCACGGAAAACCCAACGAAACCCAATGGAGACCCCAAAACACATCAAAAACACGCCGAAAAACAACTGGATCACTAGAAAAAAAAACAGAAGAAAACCCTAAAAACCTTGAATCTGCCCCAAAAGTCCTCATAAACCTACCTGATGTTCTCCAAAACCCACAATTTACACTTTTCCACCATGATGATCACGGAAAACCCAACGAAACCCAACGGAGAACCCAAAACACGTCAAAAACACCCCAAACAAGAACAGAATCACCCCCAAAAACGAAAGAAAACCCCAAAAAGCACGGATCCAATCCCAAAACCACTCTAAACGTACCTGATGTTCTCCAAATCCAAATGTCCACTCCCAACCACCATAAAACCCATTAGGAACTCAACGAAACCCAACGGAAACCCCAAAACACGTCAAAAACACCCCAAACAAGAACTGGATCAGAAGAAAAGACACCAAAAACTATGAATTTCCCCGCAAAACCACCCTAAACTCACCTGATCTTCTTCAAAACCCACAATCCACTCCCATTTACCTTAACGACCAACGAGAATCCAACTAAAACCCAACGGAGAACACAAAACAAGTCAAAAACACCCCAAACAAGAACGGAATCACCCCCAAAACTGGAAGAAAATCCCCAAAAAACATAGATCCACCCCAAAACGACACTAAACCTACCTGATGTTCTCCAAAACACGCAATTTACACTTTTCCAACATGATGACCAACAAGAACCCAACAAAACCCAACGGAGACCCCAAAACAAGTCAAAAACACCCCAAAAATGAATTGGATCACTCCCCCCAAAAAAACAGAAGAAAAACCCAAATACCATAGATCCACCCAAAAACACACTAAACCTACCTGATGTTCTCCAAATCCCAAAGTC
>NW_028136625.1:0-14000 GCF_965140915.1 Aythya marila | reverse complement strand
CCTAATCCACCATGATGACCACGGAAACCCAACGAAACCCAACTGAGACCCCCAAACACGTCAAAAACACACCAAAATGAAACCAGATCCAAAAAAAAAAAAAAAAAATGCCATGATTTAACCCTGAAAAACGTCTTAAACCTACCTGATGTTCTGCAAAACCCACAGTCCACTCCTATTTAACATAATGAAAAACGAGAACCCAACAAAACCTAATGGAGACCCCAAAACACGTCAAAAACACCCCAAAAAACATCGGCATCACCCCCAAAACTGGAAGAAAATCCGCCAAAACCATAGATCCACCCCAAAACCACCCTAAACCTACCTGAAATTCTCCAAAACCCACAATCCACTCCTATTTAACATAATGACCAACAAGAACACAACAAAACCCAACGGAGACCCCAAAACACGTCAAATACACCCAAAAAAAAAGAACAGGATCACGCCAAAAAATAGAAGAAAACCCCAAATACCACAGATCCACCTCAAAGACACCCTAAACCTACCTGATGTTCTCCTAAGCCCAAAGCACACTCCCAACCAACATAAAACACATTAGGAACTCAACAAAACGCAACGGAAACCCCAAAACACTTCAAAATCACCCGAAGAAAGGAGAGGATCACTCCCCCAAAAAGAAGAAAACCCCAAATACCATGAATCCACGTGAAAACTCCCCTAAACCTACCTGAAGTTCTCCAAAACCCACAATTTACCCTTTTCCAACACGATGACCATGGAAAACCCAATGAAACACAACGGAGACCACGAAAACCTTAAAAAAAAACCCAAACAAGAAGGGCATCACCCACAAAACTGGAAGAAAATCCGCCAAAACCATAGATCCACCCCAAAACCACCCTAAACCTACCTGATGTTCTCCAAAACCCACAATTTACCCTAATCCACCATGATGACCACGGAAACACAACGAAACCCAACGGAGACCCCCAAACACGTCAAAAACACACCAAAATGAAACCAGATCCTAAAAAAAAAAAAAATGCCATGATTTAACCCTGAAAAACGTCTTAAACCTACCGGATGTTCTGCAAAACCCACAGTCCACTCCTATTTAACATAATGAAAAACGAGAACCCAACAAAACCTAATGGAGACCCCAAAACACGTCAAAAACACCCAAAAAAACATCGGCATCACCCCCAAAACTGGAAGAAAATCCCCCAAAACCATAGATCCACCCCAAAACCACCCTAAACCTACCTGATGTTCTCCAAAACCCACAATTTACCCTTTTCCACCATGATGACCAATGAGAACCCAACAAAACCCAACAGAGACCCCAAAAAACGTCAAAAACACCCCAAACAAGAACGGCATCACCTCCAAAACTGGAAGAAAATCCCCCAAAACCATAGATCCACCCCAAAACCAACCTAAACCTACCTGATGTTCTCCAAAACCCACAATTTACCCTTTTCCACCATGATGACCAATGAGAACCCAACAAAACCCAACAGGGACCCCAAAAAACGTCAAAAACACCCAAACAAGAACGGCATCACCCCCAAAACTGGAAGAAAATCTGCCAAAACCATAGATCCACCCCAAAACCACCCTAAACCTACCTGAAGATCTCCAAAACACACAATTTACCCTAATCCACCATGATGACCACGGAAACACAACGAAACCCAACGGAGACCCCCAAACACGTCAAAAACACACCAAAATGAAACCAGATCCTAAAAAAAAAAAAAAATGCCATGATTTAACCCTGAAAAACGTCTTAAACCTACCGGATGTTCTGCAAAACCCACAGTCCACTCCCTATTTAACATAATGAAAAACGAGAACCCAACAAAACCTAATGGAGACCCCAAAACACGTCAAAAACACCCCAAAAAGTATCGGCATCACCCCCAAAACTGGAAGAAAATCCGCCAAAACCATAGATCCACCCCAAAACCACCCTAAACCTACCTGATCTTCTCCAAAACCCACAATTTACACTTTTCCACCATGATGACCAACGAGAACCCAACAAAACCCAACAGAGACCCCAAAACATGTCAAAACATCCCAAACAAGAACGGCATCACCCCAAAACTGGAAGAAAATCTGCCAAAACCATAGATACACCCCAAAAACACCCTAAACCTACCTGAAGATCTCCAAAACACACAATTTACCCTAATCCACCATGATGACCACGGAAACCCAACGAAACCCAACTGAGACCCCCAAACACGTCAAAAACACACCAAAATGAAACCAGATCCAAAAAAAAAAAAAAAAAATGCCATGATTTAACCCTGAAAAACGTCTTAAACCTACCTGATGTTCTGCAAAACCCACAGTCCACTCCTATTTAACATAATGAAAAACGAGAACCCAACAAAACCTAATGGAGACCCCAAAACACGTCAAAAACACCCCAAAAAACATCGGCATCACCCCCAAAACTGGAAGAAAATCCGCCAAAACCATAGATCCACCCCAAAACCACCCTAAACCTACCTGAAATTCTCCAAAACCCACAATCCACTCCTATTTAACATAATGACCAACAAGAACACAACAAAACCCAACGGAGACCCCAAAACACGTCAAATACACCCAAAAAAAAGAACAGGATCACGCCAAAAAATAGAAGAAAACCCCAAATACCACAGATCCACCTCAAAGACACCCTAAACCTACCTGATGTTCTCCTAAGCCCAAAGCACACTCCCAACCAACATAAAACACATTAGGAACTCAACAAAACGCAACGGAAACCCCAAAACACTTCAAAATCACCCGAAGAAAGGAGAGGATCACTCCCCCAAAAAGAAGAAAACCCCAAATACCATGAATCCACGTGAAAACTCCCCCTAAACCCTACCTGAAGTTCTCCAAAACCCACAATTTACCCTTTTCCAACACGATGACCATGGAAAACCCAATGAAACACAACGGAGACCACGAAAACCTTAAAAAAAAACCCAAACAAGAAGGGCATCACCCACAAAACTGGAAGAAAATCAGCCAAAACCATAGATCCACCCCAAAACCACCCTAAACCTACCTGATGTTCTCCAAAACCCACAGTTTACACTTTTCCACCATGATGACCAACGAGAACCCAACAAAACCCAACAGAGACCCCAAAAACCTTAAAAAACAACCCAAACAAGAAGGGCATCACCCACAAAACTGGAAGAAAATCCCCCAAAACCATAGATCCACCCCAAAACCACCCTAAACCTACCAGATGTTCTCCAAAACCCACAATTTACACTTTTCCACCATGATGACCAACGAGAACCCAACAAAACCCAACAGAGACCCCAAAACATGTCAAAACATCCCAAACAAGAACGGGATCACCCCCAAAACTGGAAGAAAATCTGCCAAAACCATAGATACACCCCAAAACCACCCTAAACCTACCTGAAGATCTCCAAAACACACAATTTACCCCTAATCCACCATGATGACCACGGAAACACAACGAAACCCAACGGAGACCCCCAAACACGTCAAAAACACACCGAAATGAAACCAGATCCTAAAAAAAAAAAAAAATGCCATGATTTAACCCTGAAAAACGTCTTAAACCTACCTGATGTTCTGCAAAACCCACAATCCACTCCTATTTAACATAATGAAAAACGAGAACCCAACAAAACCTAATGGTGACCCCAAAACACGTCAAAAACACCCCAAAAAGTATCGGCATCACCCCCAAAACTGGAAGAAAATCCGCCAAAACCATAGATCCACCCCAAAACCACCCTAAACCTACCTGATGTTCTCCAAAACCCACAATTTACACTTTTCCACCATGATGACCAATGAGAACCCAACAAAACCCAACAGAGACCCCAAAAAACGTCAAAAACATCCCAAACAAGAACGGCATCACCCCCAAAACTGGAAGAAAATCCCCCAAAACCATAGATCCACCCCAAAACCACCCTAAACCTACCTGAAATTCTCCAAAACCCACAATCCACACCTATTTAACATAATGACCAACAAGAACACAACAAAACCCAACGGAGACCCCAAAACACGTCAAATACACCCAAAAAAAAGAACAGGATCACGCCAAAAAATAGAAGAAAACCCCAAATACCACAGATCCACCTCAAAGACACCCTAAACCTACCTGATGTTCTCCTAAGCCCAAAGCACACTCCCAACCACCATAAAACACATTAGGAACTCAACGAAACGCAACGGAAACCCCAAAACACTTCAAAATCACCCGAAGAAAGGAGAGGATCACTCCCCCAAAAAGAAGAAAACCCCAAATACCATGAATCCACGTGAAAACTCCCCCTAAACCTACATGAAGTTCTCCAAAACCCACAATTTACCCTTTTAAAACACGATGACCATGGAAAACCCAATGAAACACAACGGAGACCCCAAAACACGTCAAAAACAACACAAAAAGTACAGGATCATCCCACCCCCCCCCCCCTCCAAAAAACAAAAAAAAACTGAATACCATATATCCACCCCAAAACCACCCTAAACCTACCTGATGTTCTCCAAAACCCACAATTTACACTTTTCCACCATGATGACCAACGAGAACCCAACAAAACCCAACAGAGACCCCAAAACATGTCAAAACATCCCAAATAAGAACGGCATCACCCCCAAAACTGGAAGAAAATCTGCCAAAACCATAGATACACCCCAAAACCACCCTAAACCTACCTGAAGATCTCCAAAACACACAATTTACCCTAATCCACCATGATGACCACGGAAACACAACGAAACCCAACGGAGACCCCCAAACACGTCAAAAACACACCAAAATGAAACCAGATCCTAAAAAAAAAAAAAATGCCATGATTTAACCCTGAAAAACGTCTTAAACCTACCTGATGTTCTGCAAAACCCACAATCCACTCCTATTTAACATAATGAAAAACGAGAACCCAACAAAACCTAATGGAGACCCCAAAACACATCAAAAACACCCCAAAAAGTATCGGCATCACCCCCAAAACTGGAAGAAAATCCCCCAAAACCATAGATCCACCCCAAAACCACCCTAAACCTACCTGATGTTCTCCAAAACCCACAATTTACACTTTTCCACCATGATGACCAATGAGAACCCAACAAAACCCAACAGGGACCCCAAAAAACGTCAAAAACATCCCAAACAAGAACGGCATCACCCCCAAAACTGGAAGAAAATCTGCCAAAACCATAGATACACCCCAAAACCACCCTAAACCTACCTGAAGATCTCCAAAACACACAATTTACCCTAATCCACCATGATGACCACGGAAACACAACGAAACCCAACGGAGACCCCCAAACACGTCAAAAACACACCAAAATGAAACCAGATCCAAAAAAAAAAAAAAAAAATGCCATGATTTAACCCTGAAAAACGTCTTAAACCTACCTGATGTTCTGCAAAACCCACAATCCACTCCTATTTAACATAATGAAAAACGAGAACCCAACAAAACCTAATGGTGACCCCAAAACACATCAAAAACACCCCAAAAAGTATCGGCATCACCCCCAAAACTGGAAGAAAATACGCCAAAACCATAGATCCACCCCAAAACCACCCTAAACCTACCTGATGTTCTCCAAAACCCACAATTTACCCTTTTCCACCATGATGACCAATGAGAACCCAACAAAACCCAACAGAGACCCCAAAAAACGTCAAAAACATCCCAAACAAGAAGGGCATCACCCCCAAAACTGGAAGAAAATACGCCAAAACCATAGATCCACCCCAAAACCACCCTAAACCTACCTGATGTTCTCCAAAACCCACAATTTACCCTTTTCCACCATGATGACCAATGAGAACCCAACAAAACCCAACAGAGACCCCAAAAAACGTCAAAAACATCCCAAACAAGAACGACATCACCCCCAAAACTGGAAGAAAATCCGCCAAAACCATAGATCCACCCCAAAACCACCCTAAACCTACCTGATGTTCTCCAAAACCCACAATTTACCCTTTTCCACCATGATGACCAATGAGAACCCAACAAAACCCAACAGAGACCCCAAAAAACGTCAAAAACATCCCAAACAAGAACGGCATCACCCCCAAAACTGGAAGAAAATACGCCAAAACCATAGATCCACCCCAAAACCACCCTAAACCTACCTGAAATTCTCCAAAACCCACAATCCACACCTATTTAACATAATGACCAACAAGAACACAACAAAACCCAACGGAGACCCCAAAACACGTCAAATACACCCAAAAAAAAGAACAGGATCACGCCAAAAAATAGAAGAAAACCCCAAATACCACAGATCCACCTCAAAGACACCTAAACCTACCTGATGTTCTCCTAAGCCCAAAGCACACTCCCAACCAACATAAAACACATTAGGAACTCAACAAAACGCAACGGAAACCCCAAAACACTTCAAAATCACCCGAAGAAAGGAGAGGATCACTCCCCCAAAAAGAAGAAAACCCCAAATACCATGAATCCACGTGAAAACTCCCCCTAAACCTACATGAAGTTCTCCAAAACCCACAATTTACCCTTTTCCAACACGATGACCATGGAAAACCCAATGAGAAACACAACGGAGACCCAAAACACGTCAAAAACAACACAAAAGTACAGGATCATCCCACCCCCCCCCCCCCAAAAAACAAAAAAAAACTGAATACCATATATCCACCCCAAAACCACCCTAAACCTACCTGATGTTCTCCAAAACCCACAATTTACACTTTTCCACCATGATGACCAACGAGAACCCAACAAAACCCAACAGAGACCCCGAAAACCTTAAAAAACAACCCAAACAAGAAGGGCATCACCCACAAAACTGGAAGAAAATCCGCCAAAACCATAGATCCACCCCAAAACCACCCTAAACCTACCTGATGTTCTCCAAAACCCACAATTTACACTTTTCCACCATGATGACCAACGAGAACCCAACAAAACCCAACAGAGACCCCAAAACATGTCAAAACATCCCAAACAAGAACGGCATCACCCCCAAAACTGGAAGAAAATCTGCCAAAACCATAGATACACCCCAAAACCACCCTAAACCTACCTGAAGATCTCCAAAACACACAATTTACCCTAATCCACCATGATGACCACGGAAACACAACGAAACCCAACGGAGACCCCCAAACACGTCAAAAACACACCGAAATGAAAACAGATCCTAAAAAAAAAAAAAAAATGCCATGATTTAACCCTGAAAAACGTCTTAAACCTACCTGATGTTCTGCAAAACCCACAATCCACTCCTATTTAACATAATGAAAAACGAGAACCCAACAAAACCTAATGGTGACCCCAAAACACGTCAAAAACACCCCAAAAAGTATCGGCATCACCCCCAAAACTGGAAGAAAATCACCCAAAACAATAGATCCACCACCAAAACCACCCTAAACCTACCTGATGTTCTCCAAAACCCACAATTTACCCTTTTCCACCATGATGACCAATGAGAACCCAACAAAACCCAACAGAGACCCCAAAAAACGTCAAAAACATCCCAAACAAGAACGGCATCACCCCCAAAACTGGAAGAAAATCCGCCAAAACCATAGATCCACCCCAAAACCACCCTAAACCTACCTGATGTTCTCCAAAACCCACAATTTACCCTTTTCCACCATGTTGACCAATGAGAACCCAACAAAACCCAACAGAGACCCCAAAAAACGTCAAAAACATCCCAAACAAGAACGGCATCACCCCCAAAACTGGAAGAAAATACGCCAAAACCATAGATCCACCCCAAAACCACCCTAAACCTACCTGAAATTCTCCAAAACCCACAATCCACTCCTATTTAACATAATGACCAACAAGAACACAACAAAACCCAACGGAGACCCCAAAACACGTCAAATACACCCAAAAAAAAGAACAGGATCACGCCAAAAAATAGAAGAAAACCCCAAATACCACAGATCCACCTCAAAGACACCCTAAACCTACCTGATGTTCTCCTAAGCCCAAAGCACACTCCCAACCAACATAAAACACATTAGGAACTCAACAAAACGCAACGGAAACCCCAAAACACTTCAAAATCACCCGAAGAAAGGAGAGGATCACTCCCCCAAAAAGAAGAAAACCCCAAATACCATGAATCCACGTGAAAACTCCCCCTAAACCTACATGAAGTTCTCCAAAACCCACAATTTACCCTTTTCCAACACGATGACCATGGAAAACCCAATGAAACACAACGGAGACCCCAAAACACGTCAAAAACAACACAAAAAGTACAGGATCATCCCCCCCCCCCCCCCCTCCAAAAAACAAAAAAAAACTGAATACCATATATCCACCCCAAAACCACCCTAAACCTACCTGATGTTCTCCAAAACCCACAATTTACACTTTTCCACCATGATGACCAACGAGAACCCAACAAAACCCAACAGAGACCCCAAAACATGTCAAAACATCCCAAACAAGAACGGGATCACCCCCAAAACTGGAAGAAAATCTGCCAAAACCATAGATACACCCCAAAACCACCCTAAACCTACCTGAAGATCTCCAAAACACACAATTTACCCTAATCCACCATGATGACCACGGAAACACAACGAAACCCAACGGAGACCCCCAAACACGTCAAAAACACACCAAAATGAAACCAGATCCTAAAAAAAAAAAAAAAAATGCCATGATTTAACCCTGAAAAACGTCTTAAACCTACCTGATGTTCTGCAAAACCCACAATCCACTCCTATTTAACATAATGAAAAACGAGAACCCAACAAAACCTAATGGTGACCCCAAAACACATCAAAAACACCCCAAAAAGTATCGGCATCACCCCCAAAACAGGAAGAAAATCCCCCAAAACCATAGATCCACCCCAAAACCACCCTAAACCTACCTGATGTTCTCCAAAACCCACAATTTACCCTTTTCCACCATGATGACCAATGAGAACCCAACAAAACCCAACAGAGACCACCAAAAACGTCAAAAACATCCCAAACAAGAACGGCATCACCCCCAAATCTGGAAGAAAATCCGCCAAAACCATAGATCCACCCCAAAACCACCCTAAACCTACCTGATGTTCTCCAAAACCCACAATTTACCCTTTTCCACCATGATGACCAATGAGAACCCAACAAAACCCAACAGAGACCCCAAAAAACATCAAAAACATCCCAAACAAGAACGGCATCACCCCCAAAACTGGAAGAAAATCCGCCAAAACCATAGATCCACCCCAAAACCACCCTAAACCTACCTGAAGTTCTCCAAAACCCACAATTTACCCTTTTCCACCATGATGACCAATGAGAACCCAACAAAACCCAACAGAGACCCCAAAAAACGTCAAAAACATCCCAAACAAGAACGGCATCACCCCCAAAACTGGAAGAAAATACGCCAAAACCATAGATCCACCCCAAAACCACCCTAAACCTACCTGAAATTCTCCAAAACCCACAATCCACACCTATTTAACATAATGACCAACAAGAACACAACAAAACCCAACGGAGACCCCAAAACACGTCAAATACACCCAAAAAAAAGAACAGGATCACGCCAAAAAATAGAAGAAAACCCCAAATACCACAGATCCACCTCAAAGACACCCTAAACCTACCTGATGTTCTCCTAAGCCCAAAGCACACTCCCAACCAACATAAAACACATTAGGAACTCAACAAAACGCAACGGAAACCCCAAAACACTTCAAAATCACCCGAAGAAAGGAGAGGATCACTCCCCCAAAAAGAAGAAAACCCCAAATACCATGAATCCACGTGAAAACTCCCCCTAAACCTACATGAAGTTCTCCAAAACCCACAATTTACCCTTTTACAACACGATGACCATGGAAAACCCAATGAAACACAACGGAGACCCCAAAACACGTCAAAAACAACACAAAAAGTACAGGATCATCCCACCCCCCCCCCCCTCCAAAAAACAAAAAAAAACTGAATACCATATATCCACCCCAAAACCACCCTAAACCTACCTGATGTTCTCCAAAACCCACAATTTACACTTTTCCACCATGATGACCAACGAGAACCCAACAAAACCCAACAGAGACCCCGAAAACCTTAAAAAACAACCCAAACAAGAAGGGCATCACCCACAAAACTGGAAGAAAATCCGCCAAAACCATAGATCCACCCCAAAACCACCCTAAACCTACCTGATGTTCTCCAAAACCCACAATTTACACTTTTCCACCATGATGACCAACGAGAACCCAACAAAACCCAACAGAGACCCCAAAACATGTCAAAACCATCCCAAACAAGAACGGGATCACCCCCAAAACTGGAAGAAAATCTGCCAAAACCATAGATACACCCCAAAACCAGCCTAAACCTACCTGAAGATCTCCAAAACACACAATTTACCCTAATCCACCATGATGACCACGGAAACACAACGAAACCCAACGGAGACCCCCAAACACGTCAAAAACACACCAAAATGAAACCAGATCCTAAAAAAAAAAAAAAAAATGCCATGATTTAACCCTGAAAAACGTCTTAAACCTACCTGATGTTCTGCAAAACCCACAATCCACTCCTATTTAACATAATGAAAAACGAGAACCCAACAAAACCGAATGGTGACCCCAAAACACGTCAAAAACACCCCAAAAAACATCGGCATCACCCCCAAAACTGGAAGAAAATATGCCAAAACCATAGATCCACCCCAAAACCACCCTAAACCTACCTGATGTTCTCCAAAACCCACAATTTACACTTTTCCACCATGATGACCAACGAGAACCCAACAAAACCCAACAGAGACCCCAAAAAACGTCAAAAACATCCCAAACAAGAACGGCATCACCCCCAAAACTGGAAGAAAATCCGCAAAAACCATAGATCCACCCCAAAACCACCCTAAACCTACCTGAAATTCTCCAAAACCCACAATCCACACCTATTTAACATAATGACCAACAAGAACACAACAAAACCCAACGGAGACCCCAAAACACGTCAAATACACCCAAAAAAAAGAACAGGATCACGCCAAAAAATAGAAGAAAACCCCAAATACCACAGATCCACCTCAAAGACACCCTAAACCTACCTGATGTTCTCCTAAGCCCAAAGCACACTCCCAACCACCATAAAACACATTAGGAACTCAACGAAACGCAACGGAAACCCCAAAACACTTCAAAATCACCCGAAGAAAGGAGAGGATCACTCCCCCAAAAAGAAGAAAACCCCAAATACCATGAATCCACGTGAAAACTCCCCCTAAACCTACATGAAGTTCTCCAAAACCCACAATTTACCCTTTTACAACACGATGACCATGGAAAACCCAATGAAACACAACGGAGACCCCAAAACAAGTCAAAAACAACACAAAAAGTACAGGATCATCCCCCCCCCCCCCCCCTCCAAAAAAAAAAAAAAAACTGAATACCATATATCCACCCCAAAACCACCCTAAACCTACCTGATGTTCTCCAAAACCCACAATTTACCCTTTTCCACCATGATGACCAACGAGAACCCAACAAAACCCAACAGAGACCCCATAAACCTTAAAAAACACCCCAAAAAAGAAGGGCATCACCCCCAAAACTGGAAGAAAATCTGCCAAAACCATAGATCCACCCCAAAACCACCCTAAACCTACCTGATGTTCTGCAAAACCCACAATCCACTCCTATTTAACATAATGACAAACAAGAACCTAACAAAACCCAACAGAGACCCCAAAACACGTCAAAAACACCCCAAAAAATATCGGCATCACCTCCAAAACTGGAAGAAAATACGCCAAAACCATAGATACACCCCAAAACCACCCTAAACCTACCTGATGTTCTCCAAAACCCACAATTTACACTTTTCCACCATGATGACCAACGAGAACCCAACAAAACCCAACAGAGACGCCAAAACATGTCAAAACATCCCAAACAAGAACGGGATCACCCCCAAAACTGGAAGAAAATCTGCCAAAACCATAGATCCACCCCAAAACCACCCTAAACCTACCTGATGTTCTCCAAAACCCACAATTTACACTTTTCCACCATGGTGACCAACGAGAACCCAACAAAACCCAACAGAGACCCCAAAAAACGTCAAAAACATCCCAAACGAGAACGGCATCACCCCCAAAACTGGAAGAAAATCCGCAAAAACCATAGATCCACCCCAAAACCACCCTAAACCTACCTGAAATTCTCCAAAACCCACAATCCACACCTATTTAACATAATGACCAACAAGAACACAACAAAACCCAACGGAGACCCCAAAACACGTCAAATACACCCAAAAAAAAGAACAGGATCACGCCAAAAAACAGAAGAAAACCCCAAATACCACAGATCCACCTCAAAGACAACCTAATCCTACCTGATGTTCTCCTAAGCCCAAAGCACACTCCCAACCACCATAAAACACATTAGGAACTCAACGAAACGCAACGGAAACCCCAAAACACTTCAAAATCACCCGAAGAAAGGAGAGGATCACTCCCCCAAAAAGAAGAAAACCCCAAATACCATGAATCCACGTGAAAACTCCCCCTAAACCTACCTGAAGTTCTCCAAAACCCACAATTTACCCTTTTCCAACACGATGACCATGGAAAACCCAATGAAACACAACGGAGACCCCAAAACACGTCAAAAACAACACAAAAAGTACAGGATCATCCCCCCCCCCCTCCAAAAAAAAAAAAAAACTGAATACCATATATCCACCCCAAAACCACCCTAAACCTACCTGATGTTCTCCAAAACCCACAATTTACACTTTTCCACCATGATGACCAACGAGAACCCAACAAAACCCAACAGAGACCCCAAAAACCTTAAAAAACACCCCAAACAAAAAGGACATCACCCCCAAAACTGGAAGAAAATCCCCCAAAACCATAGATCCACCCCAAAACCACCCTAAACCTACCTGATGTTCTGCAAAACCCACAATCCACTCCTATTTAACATAATGACAAACAAGAACCTAACAAAACCTAATGGAGACCCCAAAACACGTCAAAAACACCCCAAAAAATATCGGCATCACCTCCAAAACTGGAAGAAAATACGCCAAAACCATAGATCCACCCCAAAACCACCCTAGACCTACCTGATGTTCTCCAAAACCCACAATTTACCGTTTTCCACCATGATGACCAACGAGAAACCAAAAAAAACCAACAGAGACCCCAAAAAACGTCAAAAACACCCAAAACAAGAACGGCATCACCCCCAAAACTGGAAGAAAATCCGCAAAAACCATAGATACACCCCAAAACCACCCTAAACCTACCTGAAGATCTCCAAAACACACAATTTACCCTAATCCACCATGATGACCACGGAAACACAACGAAACCCAACGGAGACCCCCAAACACGTCAAAAACACACCAAAATGAAACCAGATCCTAAAAAAAAAAAATGCCATGATTTAACCCTGAAAAACGTCTTAAACCTACCTGATGTTCTGCAAAACCCACAATCCACTCCTATTTAACATAATGAAAAACGAGAAACCAACAAAACCTAATGGAAACCCCAAAACACATCAAAAACACCCCAAAAAGTATTGGCATCACCCCCAAAACTGGAAGAAAATCCCCCAAAACCATAGATCCACCCCAAAACCACCCTAAACCTACCTGATGTTCTGCAAAACCCACAATCCACTCCTATTTAACATAATGACAAACAAGAACCTAACAAAACCTTATGGAGACCCCAAAACATGTCAAAACATCCCAAACAAGAACGGGATCACCCCCAAAACTGGAAGAAAATCTGCCAAAACCATAGATCCACCCCAAAACCACCCTAAACCTACCTGATGTTCTCCAAAACCCACAATTTACCCTTTTCCACCATGATGACCACGGAAACACAACGAAACCCAACGGAGACCCCCAAACACGTCAAAAACACACCAAAATGAAACCAGATCCTAAAAAAAAAAAAAAAATGCCATGATTTAACCCTGAAAAACGTCTTAAACCTACCTGATGTTCTGCAAAA
>NW_028136626.1:385000-393588 GCF_965140915.1 Aythya marila | reverse complement strand
GCCCTGCTGTCCTGTGTTGTGCTAGGTTTCTTTTGGAGACTGTCCCACTGGTTTTACTGAGCTAGCCGCAAGCTCCTTACGTTTGCTTTGCTTCTCTCTGTTTTGCCTTGCTCCGCTTTGCTTTGCTCTTGCTGGCACAGTTTTGCTTTCCCATACCTCCTTTCCTCTGCTGTTCTTGCCCCAGCTTTGCCTCAGACTGTTTTGCTTTTGCTTTCCTGAAAATGCTTTGCTTTTCCTTGTGCTACGTTCCTTTGCTCTGCTTTGACTTGCTCAGCTTTCCCTTCCCTGGCCACGCTTTCCTTGGTTTAGCTCTGCTTTATAGACCTGGCACTGCTCTGCCTTTCCTACCCGTGCTGTGCTTTGCCTTGCCTCAAAGTGCTTTGCTTTCCTTTGCTTGCTTTGCATTTCCTGGTTATGCTTTGCTTCTCCTGGTGCTACTTTCCTTTGCTCTGCTTTGCCTTCCCTGGCCTTGCTTTCGTTTGCTGTTTCAGGCCATTTTTTCCTTTCTTTAGCTTTGCTTTGCTCTGCTTTGCTTTGCTTTGCTTTGCCCTTCATCTTTTATTCTTTTTTTTTTTTTTTTTTTAATTTATTTTTTTTTTTCATGTTCCTTGCATGATTTGTTTTCCTTTTGGACCTATCTGATGTGTTTTTACTGGCCGTGCTTTGCTTTTCCAGGCCCTGGTTGTCACTGCTTTTCCCTATGCCTAGCAGGGCTTTTCCTTGTCTCGCTCAGCTTTCATCCGCATTGCTCTGCTCTCCTGTGCCGTGCTAGGCTTCCTTTGGAGACCGTCTCACTGATTTTGCTGCTGAGTCGATTGGTAAATTTCTGAACGCATAAACCGTCAGACACAGAACTTGGCCTCCCCGCAGCCCAGCCACTGTCCCCTCGGAACCGGCGCGTGGGGGCAGCAGGCCTGGCCGCCCGACATGGTCCATTCTTTGTCCCCAGCCACGCGGCGAGCTGGCTTGGGTGGGCCACACTGCTAGTTGTGTGTGTGAGGTTCTCAAAGACAGTAAGGAACTACACGATTCCCACAACTACGGTGGAAGAAATCCACCACAAGAACAACAACAACAACAAAATAGATAGAGATATATAAAACGTCACGGTGGACTAGGAGATGTGAAGGAGGCTGGGGAGAGAGCTGTCAGGGTACAGCCACTGTCCGAGTCTGGCTGCCACCTGTACACAACATGGAGCCCTCCGGTCTCCCCCCCACAGACACTTGGAACCCAAAGGAGGGCTGGCCGCCAGCTCGCTACATTCACTCTGCTTCTCTTTGTTTTGCCTTGGTCTGCTTTGCTTTGCTCTTGCTGGCACAGTTTTGCTTTTCCATACCTCCTTTCCTCTGCTGTTCTTGCCTCAGATTGCTTTGCTTTTTCTCTCCTGGAAATGCTGTGTTGTTCCTTGTGCTACTTTGCTTTGCTTTGCTTTGCTTTGCTTTGCTTTGCTTTGCTTTGCTTTTTCTTTCCTGAGCCTGCTACGTTTTTACTTGTGCGGTCATGCTTTATTTTTTATTTCTTTGCTTCGTATTCCTGTCAGTGCTTTGCTTTACCTTCTCTGCTCTTCTGGACCTTTCTTAGCCTCGCTGTGCTTTGCTTTGCCTCAAAGTGCTTTCTTTCCTTGGCTTTCCCTTTCGTGGCACCGCTTTGTTTTTCCCTGTGCTCCTTTCCTTAGCTTTGCTGTCTTTATGAATGCATAAAGAAGTTCATGAAACTTGTTTCTGAACACACAGAAAAGTTAGCCGGCCCGCAGCCCGGCAGCTGTCCCCTCGCAGCTGGCGGGCAGGGACAGGGATCTGGCTACCGGGCCAGGTCTATTCTGTTGCCCACCGTTGTCCGGAGAGCCAGCAGGTGGGCTCCGTTGCTATTCGTCTGGGGAGGGGTGTGGGTTGAGAACAACAATCAATAACTACTCGATTCCTAAAACGAAAGGGGGAAACAGACGGAGAAGACTATTATTATTCCTACTTCTACTATTTGTATTACGTTTTAATGATATTTATTTCTATTACTATTTAATACTTTTATTTCTAATAACTTTTTAGTAGTATATAATAATAGCATTATTATTGTTATTATTATTATTAATAATAATAATAATAATAATAATAATAATAATAATAATAATAATAATAATAATAATAATAATTTATATAATGATAAGCAGCTAAAGCAAAGCAGCCAGGCAGCCAGCCAAACTGAGTGGCACAGGTGGGGAGCCGTTCGCGGCCGAGCAGGAGCCTCTGATGTCAGAGCGAGAGCGAGAGGCGGCCCGAGGCAACCGGGGGCCGCTGCCACACCCTGGCCTTCTCAAACGCCCAGCTCCCCGTAAGCCAGCAACGGGCCCCTTTTCCTCATGGGTGGGTGGGGGGTGCGATTTCGACTGACGCTAAGTTAACTCCGCATTTTGTTTTGGCAGCACCGTTTTGCTTTGCTTTGCTTTCCCTGGCCCTGCGTTGCTTCGCTTCGCTTTGTATTCAAGGCACTGCTTGGCTTTTCCTGGCCCTGTTTTACTTTGGATTTTCTCTTCCTGACCGTGCTTTGCTTTTCCTGGCCTCGCTTTGTTGCGTTTTGCTTGACTTTGTATTCGTGACACCGCTTTTCTTTCCCTGGACCTCCTTTGCTTTGGTTTTTCTCGCCCTTCTTTGCTTTGCTTTTGCTGGTCCTGCCTCGCTTTGTTTTGCTTGACGTTGTATTCAAGACACCGCTTTTCTTTTCCTGGACCTCTTTTGCTTTGGTTTTTCTCGCCTTTCTTTGTTTTGCTTTTGCTGGCCCTGCCTCGCTTTGTTTTGCTTGACGTTGTATTCAAGATACCGCTTTTCTTTCCCCCACCCCCCAGGAAATCCTTAGCTTAGGTTTTTTTTGTTTGTTTGTTTGTTTTTCCCCACCCTTCTTTGTTTTGCTTTTGCTGGCCCTGCCTCGCTTTGCTTTGCTTTACTTTGTATTCGTGACACCACTTTTCTTTTCCTGGACCTCTTCTGCTTTGGTTTTTCTTGCCCTGCTTGGCTTTGCTTTTCCTTTTGCCTCTTTCTTTTCCCTAGCAGGGCTTTGCTTTGTCTCGCTCTGCTTTGCGTTGCATTGCTCAGCTCTGCTTTGCCGTGCTAGGTAGGCTTCTTTTGCAGACCGTCGCACCGATTTGGGCGACGAGTCGATCGGTGTATTTATGAACGCATAAAGCCTCAGGCGCACACCGTGGCCTCCCTCCCCGCAGCCCGACGACTGTCCCCCGGGAGCTGGAGGGTGGCGACAGGAAGCCTGGCCAGCCACCCAGCATGGTCTATTCCTCATCCCCCGCTGTCCGGCGAGCCGCCAGGTGGGTCCCGCTGCTGCTGTTCGTCTGGGGACGGGCTTGGGTGAGGTTTTTTAGGACGATAAGCGACATTACACGATTCCCAATGATTTGGGTTCGTTTTGCTTTGCTTTCCTTTTCCTCGCTTTACTTATCGTCGCTCTTCCCCGCTTTGCTTTTCCCGCACCTGCTTCGACATGCTTTCCTTAGAGCTGCATCTTTCTGGGGGGTTTTGGTTTGTATTCCCGGCACCGATTTCCTTTTCTTTGCTCTGCTTTGCCGTTCCTACTCCGCTTTGTTTTTTGCTCTTTTGATGCGTTTACACACACAGGAACGCTGGGTCACCTACTTCGGCCTCCCCACAGCCCGCCGACCGTCCCTTCGCAGCTGGCAGGTGGGGGTGCGGGGGTCGGCCACCCAGCCAAGTCTATTCCAGGACCCCCGCTGACTGGGGAGCCGCCACCTGAGCTCAACTGCCGTTTGCCTGAGGAGGCTGGGGGAGGGGGGGGGGGGGGGGGGGGGGGGGCGTGAGGGGGAGCTGAGGACTAGGGGGGTGGGGGAGGTTTTGAAAGACGGTAAGGAATGACACGATTCCTGAAGCTACAGCGGAAAACAGGCAACAGAACTAACTAATAATAAACGTAAAGATAAGAGTAGTTATTTTGCAAAGCGGCTAAAGCAAAGCGGCCAGGCAGTCAGCCGCACTGAGCGGCACAGGTGGCGAGCCTCTGGCGGCCGAGCAAGAGCCTCTGACGTCAGAGCGAGCTGCGGCCCGAAGCAGCCGGGGTCCGGGGCCGCGCCCTCGCCTTCCCGACCGGCGCCGGCGCCCCGCCCCGCCCCGTCCACTGCAAAGGCTGCAAAGGGCGGAGGAGAGGGAGGGAGGGAGAAGTGGGGAGGTGGCGGAGGCGGCCATTGAAGTGCGTAGACGGCCGCTGTCAGATGCAGGCCGCCACGTCTACCCGTCCCTCCCACCCTCCGGGCCCCGTGGAGCCACCAGGTCTACTTCTCCCTCCTCCTCCCCGCTCTCTCCCCCCCGCCCCCTCCCGCCCCGTGGAGCCACCAGGTCTACTTCTCCCTCCTCCTCCCCGCTCTCCCCCCGCCCCCTCCCGCCCCGTGGAGCCACCAGGTCTACTTCTCCCTCCTCCTCCCCGCTCTCCCCCCCGCCCCCTCCCGCCCCGTGGAGCCACCAGGTCTACTTCTCCCTCCTCCTCCCCGCTCTGTCCCCCCGCCCCCTCCCGCCCCGTGGAGCCACCAGGTCTACTTCTCCCTCCTCCCAGCTCTGTCCCCCCGCCCTCTCCCGCCTCGTGGAGCCGTCAGGTCTACCCCGCCGTCACGGCCACTGCTAGAGAGCGGCCCGGCTGCCTCGTCTACACGGCCACACGCACGCATGCACAGACGGGCGCGCGCCCGCACGCTTCCCTCCGGCGGCCCGCCAGGTCTATCCACACGCCTCTCGCGTGCAGGGGAACGGCTGGGAGGCGCCATTCATTCGAATCGTTCACGCTTTTAAAAAGAAAAAGGGGAAAAAGAAAAACAAACACAAGCAGCAGCAGCAGCAGCAGCAGCAACAAGAAAGCACGGGTCCCGCTTGTCGGCGGGGAGACGAGAGGTCGTACAAAGCGTGCGGAGAAAGCGTTCGCTCTCAGACTCCGGCCGCCACGTCTACCCGCCGCCAGAGCCACTCTGAGCCCGCGGCAGACCGGCCGCCAGTTCCTCCCCTTTGCTTTGCTTTTGCCGGCCCTGCTTCGCTTTGCTTTTCGTGGAAGCGCTGAGTTTTGCTTGGCGTCGCGTTCGTGGCACTCGTTTGCTTTTCCTTCGTCTGCTCCGCCTCGCTCCGCTTTGCCGTTCCTCCTCCGCTTCGCTTTGCTTTTGCCGGCGCCGCTTGGCCTGGCTTTGGCTGGCAGCGCTCCGCCTTTCCGTTGCGCGCCTTCGCTTCGCCTCGTTTCGCACGGATCGCTGAGTGCAGTGACACACGCCCAGCCACGCAGAGTCGCACGGGTGGCTCGCAGGCGAGCCAGAGCCCCTGACGGCAGAGCGAGCGGCAGCCCGATGCAGCCAGGGGCCGCGCGCGGCCGCGCTCTCGGCTTCTCGAGCGGCGCCGGCTCCTCTTCCCCCCTCTCCCCCGCCCGTCGCGCCGCAGCCCCGCCGAGCCGTCGGGCGGGGGGGCGGCGGGAGGGGCAATCCTCCTAGCTCGTCGCCGGCCGCTCCGCTCCGCTCGGCGGGAAGCCGGCGCCACACGTAGGCGAGAGGGGTCCGCATTATTCCGGGCACGGAGCTTCAAGCCGGCTGGTCGTCAGGCTCCCGCCGAGCCCGTGTCCCGGCCGGCGGGCAGCTAGATCGCGCGGGAGGGAGCAGAGCGACGAGCTCGCGCTCGCCTCCAGCGTTTTTCTCCCCGGGCGGGCCCCGTCCGGGGCCCCCGCAAAGGCGGGCAGGCGGGAGCTGCCTCGCCTCCTGCGACGCTCGGCTCCGCGGCCGGGGCGGATCGGGCTCGGAGTCGGCTTCGGGCTTGCGCTTCGGCTCGGGCTCGCGGGCTCGCGAGGGCAGAGGCTGTCCGCCGCCCGCAGCCCCGTCCGTCTACACGGCGCTTCCCCGCCTCGCGGCGATCTTGAGCTCTGCCCTGCTTCTCGGCCGGCTGCTGGGGAAGAGCGGCGTGGCAACGGGGAGAAGGGGGGAAGGGAGGGAACGAGAAGAGGTGTATTTGTGAATGAATGAATGAATGAATGAATGAATGAATGAATGAATGAATGAATGAATGAATGAATGAATGAATGAGTGAGTGAATGAGTGAATGAGTGCGTGAATGAGTGAGTGAATGAATCAAGGAATCGATGGATCGATCGTTCAGCCAACGAATCGATGAAGAAAGGAATGAGAAAGCAGAAGGGAAGCAAAAAGAAGGGCGGGGGAAGAAAGCGAAGGTCTCCAGAAAAGCGCGTAGGCAGCCGCCGTTAGCTGACGGCCGCCAGCTCTACGGTCCTCGTCGTGCTGAAGTGGACAGGTGAATCCCCTCCCCTCTTCCTCCCCCTTCCCCGCCCAGCCCCGATCCGCCAGGTGTAGCGTGGCGTCAAGACGAGGAGCCGAAGCGGCACAGCCCGTTGGCGAGCAGGCGAGCCCGTGTGCCGGCTGTAAGCGGGACAGAGGCGCGAGCGTCCCTCGGACTGCCGTGCAGAGCGTAGCCGGGGAGGCGGAGGCACGCTTCGCTCCGACGGACCGCCAGGTCTACCATTCGCCGGAAAATGCCGCCCCCCGAAGGGCCGCCAGGTCTACCCAGCAATCGGGGGGCGGGGGGGGGGGCGGGGGGAAGCTCGTCTGCCGGGGGCGCCCGGGAGCGGCCTCGGCCGGGCCGCAAGGTCTACCCAGCAATGGGGAAATGCACGGGGCGCCTCCGAGGGGCATGGGACAGGCCGCCAGGTCTACCATCCTTCGGGAAAAGGGTGCCCGTCTGCAGGGGGCGCTTGGGACCGGCCTCGGTCGGGCCGCCAGGTCTACCGTCCTACGGGAAAAGGCCCATCTGCAGGGGGCGCCTGGGACCGGCCTCGCGGCGATCTTGAGCTCTGCCCTGCTTCTCGGCCGGCTGCTGGGGAAGAGCGGCGTGGCAACGGGGAGAAGGGGGGAAGGGAGGGAACGAGAAGAGGTGTATTTGTGAATGAATGAATGAATGAATGAATGAATGAATGAATGAATGAATGAATGAATGAATGAATGAATGAATGAGTGAGTGAATGAGTGAATGAGTGCGTGAATGAGTGAGTGAATGAATCAAGGAATCGATGGATCGATCGTTCAGCCAACGAATCGATGAAGAAAGGAATGAGAAAGCAGAAGGGAAGCAAAAAGAAGGGCGGGGGAAGAAAGCGAAGGTCTCCAGAAAAGCGCGTAGGCAGCCGCCGTTAGCTGACGGCCGCCAGCTCTACGGTCCTCGTCGTGCTGAAGTGGACAGGTGAATCCCCTCCCCTCTTCCTCCCCCTTCCCCGCCCAGCCCCGATCCGCCAGGTGTAGCGTGGCGTCAAGACGAGGAGCCGAAGCGGCACAGCCCGTTGGCGAGCAGGCGAGCCCGTGTGCCGGCTGTAAGCGGGACAGAGGCGCGAGCGTCCCTCGGACTGCCGTGCAGAGCGTAGCCGGGGAGGCGGAGGCACGCTTCGCTCCGACGGACCGCCAGGTGTACCCGCCGCGGGAAAATGCAGCCCCCCGAAGAGCCGCCAGGTCTACCCAGCAATCGGGGAGTGTGTGTGTATGGTGTGGAGGGTCGTCTGCCGGGGGCGCCTGGGACCTTCCTCGGCCGGGCCGCCAGGTCTACCGTCCTCAGGGAAAACCGTCTGCAGGGGTCGCCTGGGACAGGCCTCGGCAGGGCCGTCAGGTCTACCCAGCAATTGGGGGGGGGGGGGGGGGGGGAACCGTCTGCAGCGGGTGCCTGGGAACGGCCTCGGCCGGGCCGTCAGGTCTACCGTCCTCCGTGAGAAGGCCCGTCTGCAGGGAGCGCCTGGGATCGTCCTCGGCAGGGCCGCCAGGTCTACCATCCGTATGGAAAGTGCAGGGAACGCCTGGGAGCGGCCTCGCCGGGCCGCCAGGTCTACCCAGCCTTTCTAGAGGCGCATGGGACGGGCCGCCAAGTCTACCCATCCTCCGGGAAAATGCTCGTCTGCAGGGGTCGCCTGGGACCGTCCTCGCCGGGCTGCCAGGTCTACCATCCTTCGGGAAAAGGGTGCCCGTCTGCAGGGGGCGCTTGGGACCGGCCTCGCGGCGATCTTGAGCTCTGCCCTGCTTCTCGGCCGGCTGCTGGGGAAGAGCGGCGTGGCAACGGGGAGAAGGGGGGAAGGGAGGGAACGAGAAGAGGTGCATTTGTGAATGAATGAATGAATGAATGAATGAATGAATGAATGAATGAATGAATGAATGAATGAATGAATGAATGAATGAATGAATGAGTGAGTGAGTGAGTGAGTGCATGAGTGAGTGAGTGAATGAATCAAGGAATCGATGGATCGATCGTTCAGCCAACGAATCGATGAAGAAAGGAATGAGAAAGCAGAAGGGAAGCAAAAAGAAGGGCGGGGGAAGAAAGCGAAGGGCTCCAGAAAAGCGCGTAGGCAGCCGCCGTTAGCTGACGGCCGCCAGCTCTACGGTCCTCGTCGTGCTGAAGTGGACAGGTGAATCCCCTCCCCTCTTCCTCCCCCTTCCCCGCCCAGCCCCGATCCGCCAGGTGTAGCGTGGCGTCAAGGCGAGGAGCCGAAGCGGCACAGCCCGTTGGCGAGCAGGCGAGCCCGTGTGCCGGCTGTAAGCGGGACAGAGGCGCGAG
>NW_028136626.1:377500-380000 GCF_965140915.1 Aythya marila | reverse complement strand
GGCCTCACACCGTCCGCGGGAGGGGCCTCGATCACAAGGACTTGGGCCCCCCGAGAGCGGCGCCGGGGATGGGGGCTTCCGTACGCCACACTTCCCGCGCCCCACCGCGGGGCGGGGATTCGGCGCTGGGCTCTTCCCTCTTCACTCGCCGTTACTGAGGGAATCCTCGTTAGTTTCTTTTCCTCCGCTGACTAATATGCTTAAATTCAGCGGGTCGCCACGCCTGACCTGAGGTCGCGAACGGAAAACGACGCGCGCCGACGACGACCACCACGCCGCCGCCGCCGGCGCGCCCGCCTGTCTCGCTCCGCCACGAGCCGCCCGGACCGCGCGCGGCACGCGCCGCGGGAGACGGGCCCCCCCCCTCGCCGCAGCCGCCGCCGCCGCCGCCCCGAGGACGGCCGGCGGCGGACTCGCCCTCCCGGCGCGCGGCACACCGCACGCGCGCGCGGCAGCACGACGGCACGGGCACCGCACGCGCGGTAACCCCTGCCCGCAGACAGCCGCGCGCGCGCGGGGACCGGCGGGGAGGGCGGCCGCCGCGCCTCCGACCCACCGGAGCCCGGCGGCTCGCTCGGGGACGACGGACGGACGGACGCCCGGACGACAGAGGGGGGCACGAGCTCCACCCACGCGGGCGCGCTCCGGGAGCGCGAGGAGCCCGGCCGGCTCCCCGAGGGGGTCTCCACTTCGGGGCACGAAGGCCCGGCCGGCCCGGACGCCCGGACGCGGCGCGGGCCTGCGAGGCGCCCCAGCCGCGCCGCGCCGCCGCCCCGCGGCGGCGGCGCCGGCGATTGACCGTCAAGCGACGCTCAGGCAGCCGTAGCCCCGGGAGGAACCCGGGGCCGCAAAGTGCGTTCGAAGGGTCGATGATCAATGTGTCCTGCAATTCACATTAATTCTCGCAGCTAGCTGCGTTCTTCATCGACGCACGAGCCGAGTGATCCACCGCTAAGAGTTGTCTGCCTTTTCGGCGCCGCCCCGCGCGCGCGGGGGGGCCGGGGCCGCTCCGCGCGACCCCCTAACGAGGACGCTCCCCGACCCGACGACCGACCGAACGACGGAACGGCGGCCGCGGCCGAGCGAGCGTCGCCTCCGCTGACCGTACGAGCACACGTGAGAAAAAAAAAAAAAGGCGAGGGAGACGCCGAGTCTCCCGAGCGACGGGAGCCCGCGCTCCCGACCGCCCCCCCGGGCCCGACGAGACCCGGGCTCGCGCTTCGAGGCCGGCCCAGGCGCCCGGCTCGGCCCGGCCCCGGCGAGACGCGGCGGCGCGACCGCCGCGCCGCCCGCCTCCCTCGCCCGACGCCTCGCCCCGACGCCGGCGTCGTCCGCGGCGCCGCCGCCAACCGGGCCCGACGCGGCCACCCGAGCCCGCGCCGCCAGAGCGACGGCACGGCGGCGGACGAGCGACGGACGGACGCACGCACGCCGCCCGACCGCCCAACGGCCACCCGCGCGCTCTCGCCTCGCCCGCAAGCCGCACGCCACGAACCCCCTTTCGCTCCGGCCACCGGCGCCTTCAGACGCACGCTCCTGCTTTCGCACTCGCCCACGCGGCACCTCGCGCGGACGCGCGGCCGGGCGGCCGACGGGACGGCACCGGAACGAGGAGCGGCGCCCGCTCTCCGCGCCTCCGCGCGGAGACCGGCTGCGGGACGCCCCTACACCGGCCCGCCCGCCTGCTCGCTCGGCGCGGCCGGCGAGGCCGAGGGTCGAGCCGGGCGGGGAGCGCCGACAGAGGTCGCGAGCGGGGAGCGACGGGAGACGCCGCGGCGCTTGGGGGACGGCGAGGCCGCGGGCGCGCGCCGGCACGGAACGAGCGGCGCCGCCGCCGCCGCCGCCACCGCCGCCGCCACCGCCGCTCGCGCGGGGCCCGCTGGCCGCCGCCGGACACGGCGCGGCACGCCACGCCGCCGAGCGCTCGGCGGGGGCGGGGAGCCGAGACGCGCGTCTCGGCCCCTTGCAGGCGCGGGCGAGGTCGACGGCGGCCGACCGCGCGCCCGCGCGCGCGGCGTCTCCGCCGAGACCGGACCGCGGAGAGAGGAGCGGGCTCCGACCCCTCTCCGGCCCCGCCGCCCGCGGGGGGCGAGCGCGGGGACCGCCGGCGGCGAGCGAGCGCGCGAGCGCGGGGGAGCGGCGCGCCCGCGAGCGCCGACCCCCCAACGACGCGCCCCGCCCGCCGCCGACGGCGAGCCCGCCCGCCCTCGCGGGCCGCCGCGGGCCGCACGAGTCTTTAAACCTCCGCCCGGCTCGGCGGCCGAGAACCCTGGCGGCCCGGAGCCCGGGGCCCGCGGCCATCCCCTAACCGGGCCGGCGCTAGGCGCCGCGGCCGGCGGGAGCGCGCTGGCACGCGGGACCACACGGGTGGCTCGCCGAGGGGAGGCCGCCGAGGCGCGGACGCTAGGTACCTGGCCCTGGGATGAGGGAAACGACCCGAAGGCCCCGCGGGGGTGCCTCCCCCGCCACCGATGCCGCCGCCGGCGGCACGCGGAGAGAC